>NC_056748.1:446728153-446753153 GCF_019279795.1 Protopterus annectens | reverse complement strand
TCTGTTTTATTTCCCCTTTCAATGTATTTCCTTTTTTTGTGTGTTTTGCATTTGTGCACCACTTGGCAGTTTGCAAACATGATTCACAGCTGAAAGGAAAATGAAAAATGTAATCTGGGCTGCCTTCTGTAGTGCAAATGAACCTGGCATTGGTGTGTGGCCATCAGCACTCTGGACAGTACTGAATGAAGAAAATGCATGTGCCATCTCAAGATCTCTGAGGAACAAGGTGTAAATGCAGTGATCTTAGAAAAAGAGGGCAGGGTTCAAATCCAGTTTACCTATATTGGGAGTCAGAATGACAATTGTCACAAACTTTTGTTTAGGACTGTAACAATATATACATATGAATATCATAAATATGATTTTTGCAACAAAGTTATTATTTATGCTTGCTATATAATTCCAATACAATATGTGTAAATTATGTTAACCATGACAATGATGACATTAACTAATTTCAAATGCATTTCCATAGGTATGATGTGCACAATAGATGCTGCTGCTAAAGGACTATGTAAAAAATGGAAGTTTTACTCTGGAATTGTCAGTTTATATTCAGAGATTAACATTTTATCCTTTTTCTCACGAGTTTGATCCCATGGTGGTACTACTCACTTTTGATAGTGAATAACTCCCAACAGCCTAATATGTCACAAGCCAAATCATTTTACCTCCAACCAACAATGGTTATTAGAAGCACCATAAAACATTTCCATGTTTAACAGTGGAACATGTGTAAATATGTTGAGCATCACACATGGACAAATCTCACTGCCATATTTCACACCTTCATTGCCTTTGAATGTAATCTTTGCAAATGTGTCTGCCAAGCATCTTTGCACACAGACTGTTACTTGCAAGATCTAAACTGAGTGCCATTTCAGACATATACTTCTACGTTGACTTCTGTAGACATAATTGGCAAAGATGAGGATCACGTTCCATTTAGAGGATGAAGGTGGGAGGAGGAGCCTAGGCATTTTGTGGCACTCTTAGTCAAGCACTACAGCCTTAAGCTGCTGGAGGGGGATTATACCAGGTCTCAGTATAAGGCTGAGGCTTGGAACAGCTTGACTAAAGTTTTTTCCAGTGCAAATGGCATTTTACGGACTTGTAAACAATATCATCATTTGGACAGCACAGTGGTGCAGCAGTAACATTGTCATCAAACAGCAAGAGGTTCTCCAGTTTGATTCTCAGCTGGGGTACCTTCTGTGCAGAGTTTGCATGTCCTCCATGCATTTGTGTGGGTTCTGTGTGGAGTCTGCAAGATCTCCCTGCATTCATGTGGGTTTCCTCTGGGTGCTCCAGTTTCCTCCCACATAACAAAGACATGCATCTGGAGCATTTCTCCCTGGGCCTCCACTGAAAATTGCCTTCATTCCAAGTCAGACTTTCCCGAGTAACAAATAGGTTCATAGGTGTGTACTAGGCTAATGGCCCTGGAGCCTTTACAAGCCTAGCCCATATGATTATCCTGGCATCATGCCACCCAACCTTAGTTCCCAGTGCCTCTGTTGAGTAGATCCACTGGAGTGATCCCCAGGGTGAATTTTCTATTTCCCATTCACTCATCAAGATTTCTCCTGAAGAGGGCCAGTGAGGTGCTCTGTTTGACATGTATGGGAAGTCTATTCCATAGCATGGGCAGTCTCTGGGTTATGAACCTGTCCCTCCAGCATGTTCTGTTGATTGTGGCAATGAGGTTGAGGTCTCTGAAGCATGTGGTGTGGAGTGATTTGGGTTTCTTTAGATGTACCATTTCTAACAAAGCTGAGTCAGACATGGCTTTGTAAGTTAAGCAGAGATCACCTCTAAGTAGGTGATATAAGACAGAGAATAGTTGGAGTCTTTTGAGTTTCTCCATATAGGACAAGTGTTTAAGGCCTAGGATCCTCTTTGTGAGATACTTTTGCATCCTCGCCCGTTGTTGCAGTTGTCTAGTGAGGTACATGCCAAATGGGGCATTGTACTCGATGATTGGCCTAATGAGGGTAAAAGTAGAGGGAGACAATGACTTCTTTCTTCCTGGATGTAAAACCCTTAGTAATGAGATGTGCCACATAGAAGGACTTTCTGACCACAATGGTAGTGTGGCAGTCAAAAGAGAGGTTGCTGTCAACCTGTGTTCCCAGATCTCTTATAACACCTTCTGTGGTCAGTGGACTATCATTGATGGAGACTCCCTATATCTTTGTTTATTAGGTCCATGATGATGTGTTCCATAACTTTGCATATCAGACTCATCAGGCTATGGGATGATAGTTCCTAGGGTCTGTAATCGCTCCTCCTTTATGGAGAGTGATGACTGTAGCAGTGTGCCATTTGGTAGGGACAAATCCTGAGGTGAGGCTGTGATTGAACAGGACACACAGGTGAGGTGCCAGTTCACTCTGTAGTTCATGTAAAACACATCCAGGGATATTGTCAGGTCCCATAGAAGCTATATTCTTGGCCTTGGACGGTGCTGTTTTAACCTGTGCAGCAGTAATACTGGGTGCCTGGCAATCTACTCATATTGTGATTGGTCCTTTGGTGGGGAAGAGAGGGATAAAGTTGGCACTGAATCTGTCAGCCACTATATTGGCAATATCTGTTGGCTCGGTATAGAAGGTACCATTGTGCAGCAGCTCAAAGCAAATCTGGGTATTGCCATGGAGATTCTTTACAGAACTATAGAATGCCTTGTGGTTGTCTTTACTATCTGTTGCAATTCTGTTTTCATAACTAGCATTAGAGGATTTGATGAGGGATCTCAACTTTTTGTTGAGGGTGATAAGGGAGTTTTTCCAGTCTTGGGAGTTCACCTTATTCCGCATCAGTTTCCTCCTTCTGTTGTAGAGTTTGTTTATGGCAGGGGACCACCAGATTGGCTTTCTTTTTTAGGAGGAGAGCATCTTTGTTCTATTGGGAATGGTGAGATCCATGCATTTCTGTACATGTTCATACAGTGCACTGGTGTATGATTCAGTGGTCATGCAAATATTCTCCATTTGCATGGGTGCCATGAAGTTCAACACCTCTGTTTTTTCCCAAAGTTAGCTTTGGAGACATTTTTCATGGTGCTTACCTTTGCAGGGGGATGTGGATTTCCAAGGTGATTAGTTTTCAGTTGGATCTAACCAGGGATGAGTTGACTATTGGTATAGAGCAATGGTCACCCATGTTAGTAATAACCAAGTCAAGGATGTTGCTCCCTCTAGTGGGAGTAAGAACGAGCTGGTCTAGGGCATTGGAATTAATGAATTCCAGGAGACGTTGGGCAAGTGTAGTGGTACATGAGTAGCTTTCCCAGTTAATGGAGTTTTCCCAGTTAATGGAGGAGTAGTTGATGTCACCCAGTATGAGAGTGTTAGGTTGTACCCTAATATTTTCCAAGGTGCTTAGGAAAGTGGAGTGTGAGTCTTGGGACATAGTTGGGGTCCTATAGCAGGCTACAACCTGAATCTCTGTCTTAACCAATATTAGCTGCACCTGAAGTATCTCTGATGTGTTATGTTGGGCTACCAGTCTGGAGGTGTGCACATCCTTTATGAATATGGAAACACCACAGCCTTTGGAGCTTCGGTCCAAGTTATGGGGCCAAAAGGGGTGGAATGAGTTACAGCCTGGTAGTACAGAGGTTCTTTCTGCTGTTTTGAACCAGGTCTCTGTTACAACACAAATGTCAGTGTTCTCCATTTTAAGGAGTGCCTCCAGCAAGTGCATTTTGAGATTTAGACTTCTAGTGTTGAGCAGCATGACCCTCAGATTGCATTTGTTTGTAGCTGTTATGGTGGTAATTTGGTCATTGGAACGCCACCTAAAAAGGCACTATAGGGGTGGCAAGAGCCTTGGCCAGTATCTAGAAGCCCCGGGGTGACAGATGCAGGCCATCTCTGGCAAAGCATAGAGGTCTGTCAATCATATCATCCCAGGCAGACAGATATTGGATCCCCTTAGAATGACACCAGAAACCCAGTCAGTTGTTGAAATCAATCATTTTCTGCTTGTACTCTGGAATCATTCTGGGTGATGGTAGGATGCTGCTCATAGATTCATAGATTCATAGATAGATTCATAGATTAGTACTAGGCTAACTGCCCTTGTGGGCCATTTTCAGCCTAGCCAGTTACCCCATGTGAGAATCAAACCCTGCACCTTGTGTTTGTAAGGTAAACACCTTAACCATTATGCCAACATCCCACCATCATGCCAACATCCCACCATGCTCAGGGCTAGGGTCATACCTGCCTGGGCTACATAATCCGAGACTTCCTCCATGTCTCTTTTCATGTAGTCCAAGGAGGTACATCTCAAGTCATTCACACCCACATGTACAATGGCTTAGTCATATTTGTACCTGTTGTTGAAGGATCTGAGTGTGTGCATTATGTGGTGGATCCTGGCACTTGACAGGCAGCTGACTGTTACTTTCTCCTTATTCAACCTAGTGAGTGGGACATCAGTGTGCCTCACTATCGAGCCACCTATGACTAGTGTGTTGGGAATGCTGTTTTGCCTTAGCGGCTGTTTAGGAGAGTTATGTGCCTCATGCCTAGTGTTATGCTGTGGTGGTTGAGTGGATTTCTGCCTTGGATGTCTCTGCTGTTTTGGTAGATTTTTATCAAGGGCCTCCGCAAAGGTGGGTGTGTGGTTTGTGTTTTTAAGTGAAGGCAGTGCTGGTGTGTGTTCTGGAGGGCTATGTGTTCCATGTGGTGTGGTGTGTGAAGTGCTGACCTTCTTCTCTTGACCAACTATTCCA
Source organism: Protopterus annectens (assembly GCF_019279795.1). Taxonomy (NCBI): domain Eukaryota; kingdom Metazoa; phylum Chordata; order Ceratodontiformes; family Protopteridae; genus Protopterus; species Protopterus annectens. The sequence continues at coordinate 446,748,406 of NC_056748.1, read as the reverse complement.
GTCTTGATTGATAGTGCGTGGCTTCCAATTTGGATATATAAGTGCATCTCCCATGAGTATGAGTGTTGGGAGGTAAGAGGAGAGGGTTGTCAGTGTACATGAGGCAGTTACTACATTACCTCAGGATGCCCAAGTTCAGCAGGTTAATAGGAGAAAGTACAGGGAATTGACCTTTAGACATACCTGGATGAGTGGGCATTAATAATATGTACTGGAGCTGTTTCCTTGTAGAATGTTTAGTGCTGGTAGCACTTTTGTGTGCTACAATAATTGCTACAAGAAGTCTGTTAAATAAAATAAAATAAATAAATAAATCACACTTAAAGTGACATGAAGAAGCACAAGCCCGACCTCCATAGCCAATGATAGGTGGAATTTAATGCAAAAAACTCCCCACAGTTCTGCAAGTATACTGATCCATCACTAGTCAATGATATAATATGTATTATCCAACCAATACAGTTATTCATTATGCTTTCATATCTTTAGTCCCTACTATACAGCTGCAGAAAAGATATTACAGAACTGTGAGGTACCTCAGGAGAGACTCACTTGCCACAGAGAGGCAGATGTACATGGTAAATATGCATCAGATATGAATGCAAGCTAGATAATACTTTTCAGGCCATCAGTCCATATCAGCTTGAGCAGGCACACCTAAACTTTTATACCAAGCATTGGTTCTCCAACAGATCTTAGTGATTGCATTAGGCAATGAGTATACCAGCTTAGTTGTGTGTGGGTTCAATTTCCAGAAGCAGTTATTAGCTTTTATGACAGGATACTATTTCTAAAATAACAACTGCAATATTGAATGTCATTACCAATTCAGTGCTGGTAGCTGCAAATATTAACTTAGCAAGCATATATACAACCTGGTATAGTCAAATAAATGTTTCCATTTCTCATATAATAGCATAGCACTGAGACTGATTTATTTAATGACATATTATTGCCTTCACATCATATCTGGATGTGTCAAAGGTGAACATATTTTTGTATCATATTTGCTTATGTATTTAAATAATAAAATAATACCACATGCCATCAATCTTATTCTCTCTGTCTCCCCTCCAACCCTATCTCTCTCATTTTTATTTCAATTTATTTTATTATTTCTTCTTTACTTTTTAGGGGGATACATTGCTGCTGAAACCAAAATGACCAGGGAGCTAAACCGACTACTGCTGTTCACCCAGCCATACCTCCACAGGTGGCTGAGGCAGCACCACCACATGTAGCACAGACACCCAGCACATGTGGGTCACAACCTGTCAATGTTTTCTCCTCAGCTCCTGACCTACCTGATCCACCTGAGTCAGGTAACTCTGCTCCAGCTGCTGATGCACTGCTACCCTCTATAGAATCAGTACTACTGAAGGTGGTGATTGTTTCATCCATTAGGAGCTGACAGAGCTAGTATAGGATGTAATGGAGAGGGGCTTCAATGCACGAATTGGTAGACTTGAAAAGTTCCCCTGTCAGATTGCTAAATAGTTGCCAAGTACAGCATTGACCAAGGAAACTGGCACAGGAGACAGTAATGACAATTGCAAGGATAAGGGCTATGGTCTCAGTCTGCTCAAGCTGGATGCAGATGTGGCTTGGCTGTCCCCTACCTATCCCCAGTCGTGTCTCCCAACCTTTTGTATTCATCACCATCTCAGTGTATTGTGCATGTCCTGTATGTCTGTTCCTGCTACCTAACTTTCCCTACCTACCTGACCCTGGCATTCCTAAGTACCTTCCCCAACAGCCTTGTCTCATGCCCAAAAAAAAAAAACTTGAACACCTGTCCCCACAAAAAATATGCCCCATACATAGCTCTCCACTTCACCAGTAGGATTTGGTTCAGTTGGCTGTGCAACATTATTCTGTTGTTGTCAACCATCCCTGGTGTGTTGACTCTCCATATTCATAAAGTACATTGTACAATTCTACATATATGTAGTAAAGAAGTGAATATCTGTATTGCTGTTTCACCACCATTCTGCAAATTCCCGTATTCTTCCCCTCTGCTCATCTACCCATTTTTATCACTGTCCTATCAACCTCTTTTTCACATGAGTAATCTTGTAAAAAAATAGAAATACACACAGCACACGTGGCCAGAAATGTTCCATTAAAAAGCCTTCAGTTTTTGGTCTCAGTGTTTGTGCGGAACCTGGCATTGTGCACCATTGTTGAGTAACAGAGAATGCCTTTTTACATTCTGCAGCAAAAAGTGAGTTTGTGCCATCACTTGCACTAGTCTGAGTGTCTTTGAGCAAATGTGCTTAAACCCACTGTGCTGTAGGAATACAGAGTGAAAGCACTACTTTGAAACAGTTACTGTAGCATTATTAGGCTACTGGATGTAATGAATTAAGAGTTCCTATGTGATGTGTTGTGATAATCCACCTGTCTATAGACTGATGTGTTTACTTAGTGTCAAGGGTTTGATTCCTGATGTATGTCAAAATAGTATTTCATGATCGTTACATTCCTATCATGTATTTAACTACAAACTTCTGCATTGATCTCCAGTTACAGCATTTTCTAACCCTAGCAGGACTAGGAGAAATATACCATTGCATTTGAATAGTGCAACAATAAAGTCTTTGCAAACACATTCCATCTGCAACAGGAAGAAGTATTAAACCACCCTTATCCAGCTTATGTCTTAATATTGCTTCTAATCTCCTACCCCTTCTTTCTCCCCATAGCAAGCACTTTATTGTACAGACCATGACAGAGTAATAATATATGCATCCCCTCTTAATAAGTTATCCCTTCAATTGTGTGATTTTAACTTTGTGAAGTAGGAGTCCTTTGTGGTATCCTGAGTTGATGTTCAGATCATTAGATTGATTATTGTTTAGTTCCCATGGTTCTATTTCAGAGCTATGTCAAACTGTTATTGACTGTTTTTATAAGAGTATTTATGTTTAGCTGTTGCCTACATATTGTTTTGAGCCACCATTATCCTGCTTTTGTCATAATCTACTTGCTCCCTGCCCACCTCTCCCCTTATCATCTCTCTATCCCCTTGTGTATCAGTCTGAGTCCTCAACATTTGCACAAAGTGTGGCACTGAGCAGCAATATTGACTGATGGTAAATAGAAGTTCATGTCTTATGGCAAAATCTTGTGATTTTTTGCCTTAGACTACATTAGCACAGCTAGCTTTGTGCAAGTATGCTTAAGTCCACTGTGCTATAGAAAAACAGACTAAAAGTAATAAAGTGTGATACAGTTACTCTTTCATATCTATCAGGCTGCTGGATGTCATGTACAGTCTAAATGATGTGACAACTGATATAACTGTGAAGAAGGCTGCTGCCTACATACTCCATTTCTTCGAGCTGTTGACAGTGTCCATTACAATGGGTAATTTAAGCTTACTAAATTATGAGATTCTACGTGGTGAGCTATAATAATCCTCCAATCTGTACACTAGTGTAAAAACTTCTGTATGTGTTAATGAAGTGTTGTACTCAACATACATGGATTTCAGTGTGATTTTGCCTGAACACATCATTCTGTAAAGTTACACTAGGAGATGATATACAATGGTGTTGAACCTTTTCACACATAATTTATCAGTAGTATTCAGCAGTGCAGTAGCCTATTTTGGTCCCGTCTGGTTGTACTTAGAATGCACATTGTCCAGTCATGAGACAATACAAGTAAAAGTCACATAACAAATGATTACTGTTTGCATACTGTCATCCCAAGCTGAACAGTCATGAATGCTTGAATGTCAAGCTGCTGTTTCATTTTTGTGATTGCCATCAAAATATCATAATGAGAAACAGGTACATGTAATTAACTAGTATTTTATTTTGTCAAAGTTTCTAATCCAGGAGTATGTCATACAATTGTGTAATGTTTGTTCATATTGATAGTATGTGTGTAACTGTGTGCTATGTATGTTATTCACCCACCACTATCCCTCCCTATGTCCTCATCATGGTTCAACTCTCATACTTTCATACCTCTTCTTGATCTACATTAGACATACTTTATTGCACACAGCAATACCTGTAAAGTGTACAGATTTTCAAATGATGTCTGCATTTTTGCATCTTATCTTTTGTCTTTGTATATACAGAGTCAGAAAGACGAATCATGATGACAACCCCAAGAGAAACACAATGCAAAGATGTGCACAACTATCCCTTAAACACATCTTTTTGCATGACTCTGTCCCTGTCCTCAAATTTCTCCCTCTTCTCACCCTTTGTGTGCCATCATTTGCACTATGCCCAGTACCAAGGAGCACCTGTATCTTTTGCGAAATGGCATTATACAGCTGATGGCCAAATATTTTGAGTTTTTGCCTTCAGCTGCATTAGTCTGATGCCCTTTACACTACTGTGCTTACACTTACTGTGCTATGTAAACACAAGCTGATATTTATTAAGCTACTGGATGTAATGTGCAGCATATCTGATTTTACAATTGTCATGACTGCATTGAAGACTAATACATATATTCTCCTTTGCTTCAATCTGTTCTCAGATTTTAAATTTGTGAAGCATGACTTCATATCTGATGTGTGTTGAGATAATGCTCAGGTGTTTAAATTGCTTATTGCATATTATGAAGGTTCAAATCCAGAAGTATGTGAAAGTGTTATTGACTGTGTATTGTATGGCTGTTTTGTGTGTAAATGTTGCTACATCTTTTATTAACACCCCAGTATCCTGCTGCTGTATTAACCTGCTTGTTTCCTATTGTGAACACCTTCTTGCACAGATCATGACACAATAATTATGATGAAAAACATAAGAGTATCATAACACGAACATGCAGAAATGGCCCATAATCAAAATTATTCCTCTCTCTATCCTTGTCTTCCAACATTTCTTCCTCATTTTTTATCCATATCTTTTTTTTGCAGAGCATGGAATCATGCACCAATGCTGATTTCCATTAAAATGCAGTTTATGTCATATGGCAAAAGCTGAAGATTTTAATTTCAACTGTACTAGGATGGTTCTTATCACTGAAATGTGCTGAGCCCTGCAGCACTATAGGTTCATAGCACATTGCTAAGCTGATGGCCCTATAGCCTTTACAAGCTTGGCCATATTAATCCTGAGTTGCCCCAAGTGAGTGAAGTTTGCAAAGGTAAGGGTCTATGGTAGATAATACTGACTTTCTCTGTCCAGGAGGGACATGGGCACCACCCCAGGAGTGAATTAGCAGTTACCCATCCATTGATCTAGGTTGAATTTGAAGAGGGTCATGGGAAGGGTTCTGTTTCACATGAATTGGAAACTTGTTCCAAAAAAGTTGCAGTCTCTGAGAGATGTATCTATCTGACCAGCATACATAAAAACAACAGGCTACTGACCAAAGTTAGCTGAGGTGCAAGAGTTTATTAAAGCTTTTGAAACTTTAGTCAGTAGCCTGTTGTTGTTAGTTAGTTAGTTTTAGTTAGTTAGTTAGTTAGTTAGTTAGTTAGTTAGTTAGTTAGTTAGTTAGTTAGTTAGTTTTTGTCAGTTGTATTTTATCTCTCCAGCATACCCTCTTCATGTCAGAGGCTAGGTTAAGATCTCTGGGGTCAGTGACCCTCCTGCAGTTTGATTTACTTATGTGTAGCATTTCCAATACAGCTGGGTCAGTGACTGTGGCATGCATAGGTCACCCCTTAGCAACTGGTAGGAGTCATAATACAGTGACAGGACTTTCAGTCTTTCCACATAAGACTGTTTTGTGTACCCTGTTATTTCTTGGAGAGACACCACTGTGTTCTCTCTAATTGTTGCAGGTATCTGCTGAGGTAAATGTGAAAGGGAGCACTGTACTCAATTATTGGTCTGATGAGGGCAGAGTATAATAGAATTATAACATCCTTAGATCTAAATGCGATGCCTTTACTTATAATATGTGCCACATAGAAAGATTTCCTTACTTCTGTAGATACATGGTGGTAAAAGTTCATATTGCTATCAACCTGAGTACCTAGATCATGCACCAGTGAGTCTGCACTTAGGGGGTGCTGTCTATAATGTAATTAACAGGGATGTCAGCTTTCCTAAAGGGAATAATAATGCTTTTTTTGCATTTATCTTTAATCCATGGCTTTGGCACCAATCATTTGACTGCATTAACTCTATCTGCAGTATATTAACATCACTGGGGGACTAAATGATTGGTCCTAATTTGCAATCGGCAGTGAACTTGATAAGTCACAGGCCATCCAAGTTTGCCTGGATTTTTAAAAATAAATTCTGAACAGCAAGGAGCCCAGCACAAAACCCTGTGGAAAGCCACTGGTGACTGGTGTTTTGCTAGAGGTGAAGTCACCCAATTTGACGGCATGTGATCTGTTGGTGAGCCAGTTAGCTACCCATCTGGTATTGTAGGGTTAATTCAAAACTGGGAGAGTTTCTCTATGATACCTGAGTGGGACATTATGTCAAATGCCTTGGCTAGGTCAAGATAGGTGGTATGCACTGTCATTCCCTCATCCAGGGCCTTGGTGACTTTCTTGAAGAAGTCAACCATGTTTAACATGCGTGATCTATGAACCTATGAACCTATGATCTACCTTTAACGAAGCCGAACTTGGTTGGGTCCAGAATTTGGAGATTACCTATGTCTTTGTTAAGAAGGTCCATAATGATGCTTTCCATGGCCTTGCACATGAAGCTAGCCAAGCTTATGGGCCTATAATTCCCAGGGTCAGTTGATTGCCCCCCTTTGTGTAGAGGGATTACTGTTGCTGAACTCCATTCTACATGAATATAGGAATATATCCAGTTCTCAGGCTGTGGTTAAACAGGGATCCAAGTGTATCTGATAGACCATGTTTTAAGTTGTTTAAAAGGCAGCCTGAGATGTTGTCTGGTCCATTGATGCTGTGTTTTTGGCCTTGGAGATCGCTGAGATGACCTGCTGTCTTGAGATAATAGGCTGAGGAATGGTGGCAGGTATACTGTGGGGGATAACTGGAGGGGACAGGGGATGAAGTTTTCTCCATATCTGTTAGCTAGTAGGTTGGGTATTACCTCCAGTTAGGTATGGGTGGTGCCACCCACAACCAGTTCAGTGCTTAGTTGGGTATTCCCTTTTAGATTTTGGACATAGTTAAAGAATGCCTTGTGATTATCCTTAGCTAGGGATGCTATTTCTGCTTTTTAATTAGCTTTGGAGGACTTAACAAGCTGTCTAATTTTTTTGTTTAAGCTAGAGAGGGATTTATTCTTCTGCTGAGCCAGTTCCCTCTTGTTCTTGGAGATTACTTTCTTTCGCTTGTTGTATAGCCTGTTTATACTAGGAATGCACCAGAGTGACTTGTTTTTTCAGCAAGACCTGGTTTTAATCTGGCCAGGTACAGCTGATTCTATACAACTGCTTAAGTGGTTATATAGGGCATTGGTGTACACCTCTGCATAGGAGTCCATCTTATCTGCATTCGAGGGGGCTTTGAAACATCTCATACCATCACTTAACAGAAGGTAATTTGTCTGAAAAAAATTATTATGAATTTTTGAGCTTGATGGAGTATCTGGTCTTATAATTACATCAAACAAGACTGATTTATGTTCCGATCTTATCAAGGAGGACATCACACAGGAAGGGGATGCAATGCTCACCCACATTAGTGAGTACTATGTCCAGGACATTTAAGTCTCTTGTGGGTGTGATGACTAGTTGTTCCAGAGTATTTGCACTGACAAAGTCCAAGAACCTGTGAGCCAGCATGTACGTAGTCATATATGTTTCCCAGTCAATGGTAGGATAATTAAAATCACCCATGAGTGAGGTGCTGGGCTGTATGGCAAGTGACTCCAGTAAGTCCAGGTAGGTGGTATTTTTTCTGTTTCATGGTGAGGGACCTATAGTAAGCTATGATGTGATAGGGGACTTTGCCTGTAGTTAACTGGGCATGGAGTAGCTGAAGAGATTCAAACTGTTTGACCAGATACCCCTCCTCCTTTGCTTCTTTCATGCTCAGTTTGTGGTCTAAACATATGGAAAGCATTGCAGCCCTGCACAGCTGAGGTGCTTGCCGCACCTTTGAACCATGTCTCAGTGACTGCACAGATGTCAGCATCTTCTAAAGTGAGGAGTGTTTTCAGGGAGTGCAGTTTCTTGTTTAGACTCCTACCATTAAGCAGCAATACCTTGAGTTTATCTATTGAGGATTTTATTATGCTGTGATGGTTATTTTGACACTGCCTTAAAAAGGCACAATAGGGGGATCTAATGCCTTTAAAATGTAGATACACCACCAAAATAGGAAATAAACAGCAAAACGACCAGCCAGTAAACAACACTTTATTCTTCTCTCTGACTTCTCGGCAAAAAAGATTTCAAGGAGTAAAACATACCCAAAAACACACCTGCTTTATATACACATACTTGTTAACTGTTTAACACTTAATTAAACATTCCAATAAAACCATTAAATAAAAAATCTCCAATTACATTCTAAGTTTAACCCCTTTGAGGCTAAAGTATCATACTTCAAAATGTATACAGATTCCTTAAATAGTAATTTGTTTTTAATATCCACATTGTCATATTCAGCAACATTTATTTTTTCTAACACAGTACCTATTAAACCTGCAGACTCCCCCACCCCATGTACCTTATTAAAATTTTCTGCTATAGAACTCTCCTTTTTGATCCTAACAATGTCTCTTATATGTTCCATTAACATAACTGTGAAAAGTCTCTTACTTTCTCCCACATAAAATTTATTACAAGGACATTTCAGGGCATACACAATGCCCTCTGTATCACACACATATTGACCTTTCACATTAAAACTGAGACCATTTATTTTGGTAAACCTTTTAGTTATATGTTTACAAGTTTTGCATCTCCCACAGGGTGTAGTTCCATATTATGTTAAAGTTCTTGTAAAATTCATAGGGGGAGTAACAATTTTCCCCTCACTACAAAATCCCTGACACTTTTCTTCCTTTCCTGTAAGATATTATAGGCATATAGTTCATCCATTGTGAAAATTCTTTCAATGGTGTCACATACCCCAATAAAAGTTCACCAAGTCTACTAATTTTGGACTACAACAATTAAATATTGTCACAAAATAAATATCCTCTTTTTTATTATTACCTATGGGTTTGGCATTATATCTATACCTTCCTCCATTATTAAATTCCCTATTTACATACTCTCTTACAAACCTATCCCAACATTTTTCCAGCAATTCACTACTATAACCTCTATGTCTAAACATATTACCAGTCTTCTTCATTTCTGCTGTGAAATCTATATCACTGTTACACAACCTATACAAACATATATCCCCAGATTCAGTAATCTTCCATGCAGGACTAGCTTAGTCCTGCACAGAAGCAACCGTTTAGGAACAGCACAGCAGCGCGACATGCATATTAATGAAGGCATGCTGCCTGAGCTCCTAAATGAGCATGGAGTGTGGACGAGTGCAGCGGGCATGTCTGAGAGCAGAGCTCCTACAATATACAAGCCCCTGCAGTCAAGAACTGCAATTTAGTGTACAATGAGTGAGACTGCTCATAGGGGGTTGCATACCCCCCAGCAACACTCCCCAAGTTTATAAGAGCAATATTTAAAATGGCATAATATAAACAATTTATTTATTTTATCAAACAGATAAATTTCAACCGTAGGTGTGCAGGTTTGTCCATTGCTTAGCTATGTATACTGCAGCAGTACTGCAATAGTGTAATGGTCAGAGCATTCGCTTATGAGCAGTCATTCCTGGTTCGAGTCTCACTCCAATACATTCCATTTTCCATGTCAAATCACTTTGTGAACAATATTTTTTGTTGCATAACCAACTAAATAACATATATTTGTGAAGTGGAATACTGCATTAAATGCAGATGTGAGGTGTCATTGTAATAATGTTGGAAAATCCACAGATAAACACAAGTGCCCCATACAGTATATGTACACATGAATCAGGGATACAAATCAAAGGTATAATGTGTAATGAATGATAAATCCATAGAGTGTCCAAATCCACCACCTTCCCAAGAACCATTTTACATTTCTGTCTAAATTAGTGTGGGGGTAAGTGGGAGTAAGCACTATTAAGCACTAGTAAGTTGGAGTAAGCATATTTAACCAGTAGTAAACAGGTTTAAGCCCGTTTGTGCAGGGGTAAGCAATGCGCACATAGGTTAAGCAATATCGAAGCTAACTTTCTGTAAGCATATTTAACTGGAAGTTAGTATTGCTTACCGTCTCACAAACCCACTTACAATTGCTTAAAAGTGCCTTAATCACTCTTTATGCAACAGCCGCTGTTCTACCCAACAACAAAATAAACAGCCCTTGCAGGTCTTGGACCCAGGACCTTGTACACTATAGTCACAGTAGTTAACCAATAAGTCATCACAACAGTACATAAGATTGAGGTATCACCAAACAGATCCTCACTATAGGAATATTGAACTTAACATGTGAAATGAATCTATATACAGTTTTATGTTGTATAACCTACTACATAACATAAATATGTGAACTGGAGTACTCCATTAAGTCCATATGTGAGGTATCACTGTAATAAAGTGTTGAAATCCCCTAATAAGCACAAAGACCCCATACAGTGTACGTACACATGAATCATGGATACCAAACACATATACAACATGTAGGGAATAATAAATCAATGCCAAACAGGAAATAGTATGCAAATTAAAAATTAAGCAATGCTAAGCTTTGCGCAGTCCTGCTTACTAGGTGTAAGCAATATGTAGGCCAGCTAAATCAGTTTGCCCGTTGGTATACCCCTTTAAACAATGCCAACCTTAGTTAAGCAGGTTTGCCCATAGCTTAGCATTTTCAAAAGTGTCCAATCACGGCAAAGTGCAGGAAACTGGCCCTGTTTACACCCAGCATGAGGGAATACATGTCATAACTGGCTGCAGCTTCCTCCTGTAAGCACTATGACTGGTGTGGGAAAAGGAGCGCACTTTTGGGTGCAGCGCTGGGGCATCCAGGCGTCCAAAGTCATAGCAGGACTCCTTATTAAAGGCCATGATCAGAGACTGCTGCAGGGACAGTACCAGGGTTCCCAATATAAAGCTGAAGCCTGGGACCATCTCACCCATGACCTCACCAGTGCCACTGGCATACCTCAAACTGGTGAGCAGATCAGGCATTACTGTGCCTACCTGAAGTGGAGAAAGAGGGGAGCTCTTGGATCAGTGGATCCAAGAGGCTACAAGAATGGGGGATGTCCCAGCCATGTGTAAGTATCAGTCCATTACCTGTTTAATAATTGCCAGCTCATGTATATTATAGATAGGTATGGCTAAATATTCCTCTTATGTCTTTGACAGTGGCAAACGAGCAGGCTGTGAACTGGAAAGCCCATGCCTGTAGATTGCAGAGGTTGCATAACAAGGCAGGTTACTAATACTCTTGCATGTACTGCCACAAGAAATAAATCTAAAAGTAGTAGAAAGTTAATTGCTAGTATAAAACCTGTATTGTTTAAGGTATGTACTGAATACACCAGACACTATGGCAGGAAGAGTCTCATATAGGTTGTATGTAAATAAAAGTTTAACAGCCTGACAATAAAGGTCTAACTGCTGGACTGCCTGTGTTAACTCTGGTATCATAGGGTAATGTAGTGTTGCAATCTCTTACTAGTACTGTTGTATTAAGCACTGTTACCCACACTGTGCAACATAAATAGAATGTGTAGGAATGTCTGTATGTCACTGTTGTAATCACAAACGATCATAGTGTACAACTGAGAGAGACTTAGAAAACAGTGAAAACAGATAGACAACATAATCCAAATAGCACACTCAACTGAGACGTGAACTGTTGTATTTTTAGCACACACAGCCATGGTTCGAATCCTCAGAGTAGTAGCAAGCTGTATGCAGAATCATACCCCACAACTGTACAGATATGTCCAGAATGTCCAATTAATTGGCCCATATCCACTGCCTGTCACCCTGTCCCTCTGGCAAATCAGTGGGAAGATTCCAGAAGTTTAGGCCACAAATAATGACATACAACTGATTGTCAGACGTCTATAAGAACAAACCTGTCACTCTAGCAACTCCCCAAAATGTTATGAGAGTAATAAGCAAAGTATGTCCCATGTCTACCCCCATGTTGTGAAGCTGTGATCAGAGTGTGTGCAGTAACAGAGTGAGATGTATGTGCATAATAATAATGTGGAATGTGGTAATATGTGTGGCAACAGTCAGGTAGTTCTAACAAACACCCCACCCCCCAGGTCTGTCAGATACGAAAACTGTGCCTAGAAATAAAAGATTGAAATCCTGGACTGGTACTGTTTACTTTGGTATTGTATTGCATTGATAGTGTTGCAGTTGCTCTGAATAATAAGGTATTACTCATCACTGTCATCCACACAGTGCTACATAATAAAACTGTCTAAGAAACCCTGTATAAGAGTGTTGTAATTACAAGGTCAGAGACTTATAGACAGAAATCAGAAAAGAGATCCACAGCAATATCTATATAGCACACTCAGCTGTGATGTACACTGTTTTATTTTTAGCAGACACAACCGTGGTTTGAATCGTGGAAGTGGTAGTAAGCTGTATCCAGAATCATACCCCACAAGTGTACAGATTTGTCCAGAATGTACAGTTAATTGGCCCATATCTGCTGGCTGTTACCCTGTCCCGCTGGCATATCAGTGTGCTAATCTCTAATATGTAGGCTGCATTTAATGTCATATAACTGACTGTCGGGCCTGTACATATTTGGAAAATGTCTATGAAAACAAACCTGTCATTGTACAACTCACTAAAGGTTTATGAGGGCAATAGTGAATATATGTCCCGGTTTCCCCTGCATGTTGTCAAGACATGCCCAGAGTGTGTGCAATAAGAGATGGACAGGTATGCGCATAACATCAACCTGGAATCTGGGAATATGTATAGAAACAGTCAGGTAGTGTTAACAAACAATACCTCCACAGGTATACCAGGTAAGAGATATATACTGCAAGTAAAACTCAGTTCATGTATATAGTTGTCTACATCCATACCACTGTCCAAACTAAGGCCATAGGGTAGTGTAATAATACCTGTAAGGTACAGATCACAGCACTGACTAGGAAAGTAATGAGAACTACAGGGATGTACAAGTTGTTAACTGACATCTTTCTCTCCCCCCCCACCATATCAGCAACAATAAACTAAATACACAACTCATTCGGTATGTGCTCTATTAAATCTACTGTTGGGACATATGCCCTATTATTTGATAAATATTTAAATTTGTTTCTATGCATGTGCCATGTTGAAATAATCCCATATTAGTGGCATGCTGCCATCAATGTACCTGTATGCTGTTGTAATGGCCACTGTGGTTCCATATATTCATGTGTTCTGTTTGCTATGCAACTGTTCCATATCTGGTATTTTGGGTTAATGGGAATATCTATGCATGCTGTTATACCTAATACTGGAATGTGTTGACTATTACTAACCCACATATGTTGTAAAATTGAAACACAATAGCATATTTGGGAAGGCCGGTCCCAGCCGACCCACCTGTCCCACCTCATCTGGCCATGGCACTGGGCACCAGCACATCTGAGGCCCACCCCGGGACCACCTCATCTGCTGGTCCTGCACCACTTTTGGGTGGAACTGCCTCAGGGGATGGGGCTCTCCCCCTCCCCTGGGAGTGGGCACGGACAGGACACTGTCACCCATCGCCAGGTCCAGGGTCTGGTGCATAGCGAGCCCCGCAGGGAGTTTGGAGATCTGCTACGTCAGCTTGAGGGCCACGTGGGTGAAACTAGAGGGCCAGCCTGGCCCTCCTACTCAGCCCTCAGCACACCCACCTTCGGGGCCGTGAAGGTGCAGTGGTGACTGCCCATGGGTGAGGACCTCAGTCCCACTGTTTCCACTAGGGGGCTCATGGACTTCCAACTTCCAAATACCCCTCCTCATCCAAGGTGTTTGCCCCCCACATGTGTCATATACCACCCCTGTATGCTGTCTTGTCTGTTATCCTACCCAGCCTACCTCCTCAAATATACCTACTATCCCTCCCCAGCATCCCACTCTCACCTTAAAAAAAAGGGCAATCTGTTCCCAAAAACATTCTCGCCCCATACATAGATGTTCATTTTGCACACATGTCCACTGGACACGTAATTTGGCCTAATTAGCTTCACAGCATATTACTGTTGTCCTCACCCCTCTCTCAGGGATATGAGTGTCCAAATCTACCTCCAAATTAGTGTATATGCACAGCTGTTGCTGTGGAAGAAATGGGCAGCTATGGACCTTCCCTACACCCTTCTTGCACATCCCTAGCTATTTTCCCTACTGTCTTTCCCTCTTTGTGCCCCCTTTTCACCAGTTTCATATCAACCCTCTTTCATTTCTTTTAAAATAATTAGTGCAGGGGTAAGCAGGAGTAAGCACCTTTAAGCAGTAGTAAGTGGGTTTAAGATTTTTAGCATGGGGGTAAGCAATGCCTACACAGGTTAAGCGATTGAGAAGCTAAATCAGTATTAGAAACTGTAACTGGAAGTTAACAGTGCTTACCTCTGCTCAAACCCATGCAAACCCACTTACAACTGCTTACAAATGCCTTAATCACTCTATATCCAATGGCCCTTGTTCTGCCCAGCAACAAAATAAACATCCTTTGCAAGGCTCAAACCCAGGGCGCTGCACACCATAGCCAAAATGATTTAACACTAAGCCATATCAGATATACATAACCCTGATGTTTTCATAAACATATCATCCAGCACAGTCATTCAACATTACAGGAGAAGTATTTATACATGTAGATGTATGTGTGTGTGTATATATATTTATATATATATATGTGTGTGTGTGTGTGTGTGTTTATACAGCGGATGAGAATGAGGTCATCATACACCTGGTGCAGCACTACCAGGTGTTGTTTGGCAGAACAGCCCATGAGCAGCAGGAGAGGACCACAGTTATGAGCAGGCCTGGCATCATTGCACAGACCTACTTCGCAATGCCCATCAGCATGCTGCTGCAGTCAGGGGGATAACCTCACAACAGAGGGGGGTCATGCCATCCATCCCCCTGACACATGTTGAGGATCTCCTTGCCAGCCACGGGGCACCTGCTCGCTCGCACACACAACATCTGGTGGAGAGCATAGTGGAGGTGGGTGCTACCCACACAATGGCAGGAGAGCATGCAGGTAAGGCCACAGGGCACATCAGTAGACTACTCTTGTGTATCCATCTGCATCTGTACAGTTAACTCATGCATATGTGAGATGACATATATATAGTCTGTTGCTGCGTAGTAGTAATAGACAGATGTGCATAAGCTGTAGAATTGTGGGATTGTACTCTTGATATACTGTAACACTGCACCCACCCTGTACCATTGCCACAGCTGTGGCTACTGACATCACATCTCTCACGCACTTATGTAGGTCCCTCTGGTATACCTCCAAGGCAGCAGCCTGTAGCTGGTGAGCATGATCGTTGTTCAGGTTTGCCAATACAGCGGTCATGTTATGGCTATGGTATATTCCATGCACACATTTAACACACCTACCCATAATGCATGCCATACATGTTCACGTATTGTGGCTGTTAACTGCATTGCATCACAGTGGTCACCATGATTGTGTATCTGAAGGGTATGTCAGACTCCTGCAATATAACTAACATCCTGTCATTGCAAAATGTGTGCACAGAGATGAACATAATGGTGGGACAAATGGCCTACAGTAGGGACATGTGTGAAACATCACCCTTATACAGTGCTTCCAGTAGTGTATATACCAGTATTACAAAGGCAACTGTTAAAGATGTACACTACAGTATATCATAATACTGTGGTCCACAACCGTTACAACCTGCTATGTGGTCCTCACATGAGCAATGAGTGTGTAATATGGAATCATATCTTAGGGCAGCAAATATGGGGAATACATACCTTCACAAACACTGGGAGCATATATGTGCACACACTCCAGATGAAATATAGTGGAAGCAGCTGTTGAGGTACTGACTGCATGCATTTGTCATGGATATGCACCTTCCAGCAAGTACACATCCCCAATGTCACACCAAGAATTGGTCTGCTGTCCAAGACATTTGGCCATCAAATGTGCACACGTACCTGCAACAGAGGCAGCCGTGGCTTGCACACATCTTACATGCCATGGCGTGGGCCCCATACCCAACAGGTAACATTCATGAGCTGGACATGTAGCCATACTTCACCATTGCATCTACCATGGCAAACAGTGCAGACAGTCATGTACGTGGCAAGGATGAATGGGACAGGAATAATGTAGGAAATAAACAGATGGCCATCCAGGACAGATGATGTCACATGTAGCAAACCAGTCATGCAGGCTGCCTAGTAACATGCCACAACACTGTGGGGGTTGAAGGAATGTCTAGCAAGTACTGGCTGTGCAGTACCCATGTCAGCAATTGCCTGGACTCTGCAAACGTGTAACCCATGAGTTTGGGTAATCAGATGTGACAGTTGTACCACAGGAAACATCAGCCAGGTCTCTCTACAGTAGCATATGCATAACAGAAGAGGTCTTAAAAAGCATGCATTGCAATGTGTACCGGTGTACCAAGATCATGTTGGAAACCTACAAACAGTATCATGTATGATACATGTGCTGCACAACCAACACCTCACCCCACCTCAGGCCTACCATCCCCATCTGTACCATGCCGGTGCCAGTGTGCGCCTGTATGTTTGCCATTCATTAGCTGGCACTAGGCTGTTACATGTGGTGTTCAGTGTTTGGGACACTGCAAACTGACATGTGTAGGCCATAGTTGTCAAGCATCTGCAAAAAGGCTGAAGGTGGGAAGGGGGTGTCAACGTGACACAACACTGCACTGCAACAGGGAACCAAAGGATGCTATGAATGGCTGTATCTGCATACAGTCAGGGTCAGGAACTGTGGCAGACATAATCCTGATTCCACAGCAATAGTGAAGGCAGTGTGTGAACTCCAAGGGTTGTACACATGAGTTGACCTTGCAATTATGCAGAATTGGGGGACATGTGTAGAGCAGACTGACCATATACTGGTAAATGCAGATGCCCCATGCTAGTATACCCCTGCCAGGAATGGTGACTGCCGTAGTATATATAACAGTAGGTGCAACAAACTATCATGATAAGGGTGTGCACACCCACAAAGTGTATACATCTCAATCAGCATCAGTGCAACTAACATATTTGTTTGACACTGCATGTGATTGTACAGGACATATGTCACATATTCGGCTCATGTAATGTTAACATATGCAGTAATGTGGTCCCATGGTCATATCAGTAAGGGTGTGCACACTCCCCATAGCCATGGTAAGGGTTGACGGTTGTCAATGTAATTGCAACATATTGCTTGTACATGCACCACTGATGATGACATCTGTACCTCAGACAGCAGGCATTCACAAATGACATCTGTCCACATATCATCCCAGGTATGTGCCTGACAAACACATAGAGGCTGTGAGCAGCAGAGCAGACATAACTGACACAGTAATACATATTCAGAAATTGTGTGTACATCTTTGAGGTATGGTGCACATTACATGGCAGGGTGCTGAACAGGTGCACAGCAATACTATGTGCATGGTTGCAGAGTATTCTAGGGGAAGGGACATCACCTACTAACACAGCCCATGCACCAAACACATGTATACTGTTGCTAGCATGGACTGACTATAGCTTCACTGTATGCTGTTGAGTACCATATGTTATGCATGTTGACAGATGGGTAATGGGAGGTCTATGTGTAATATCTTTGTGCAACCTCATCTGTAAGTGTGTGTGGGAGGGTTATTTTGTCTGTAAGTGAAATCTGGTGGAGTGGAGGGGGGTTGATGCATGTAGGATGGGTGTGTGTGTGTGTGTATGTGTGTGTGTGTGTTTGTGTGTGTATCCATGTATGCACATGTGTGAATGTGGGGTTGTTCATACATCTCGACTTCCCTTTGGAATTCTGTAGTACATGGACATGGACTAACACATGAGACACCAGGAATACTTGTCTGATATGTAATCTGAGGACAGCTGATAGTATAATAAGGTCTGTAGCATGGAACATGCTTTGGGAGGGAAATTAGACACCAGGTATACTGCTAAAACTTCAGTCAACAGACAGGTGAAAGAATACCCATGTATGCAGCACTACAGATGACTTGGGGAATTACTAGATAACACCAGTGAGTGTAACCAAATATTACAGTTGTTCACATAATAAGTTAATAGAGTAACAAATCTTGCATCTACTGAGCAATAGTTATGTATGACACTCCAGTGCATGACATTATTGAGTGACTGTTGTAGCCCCTAACATATGGGGGCCATGCTCTCAATGTCTGGGCAAATCCAGGGTGAACAGTGGATGACAGCGGTGACTCCAATCAGGTCAAAGAGGTAATGGAGTAGCAGGTCATGTTTTATGGTCACTTGTCTAAGCAATTAGAATAATGATATGTTAATGATGAGTATTAATGAATGTAGGTTTCCAAGTGTGATGCAGGATGGAGAACTTAAGAGAATAAACTTGGGACAGTCTGTAAACTCAGGGACAGGTAGGTGTTATGGTGGAATGTCAGGGTGTGTGTGTGTGTGTGTGTGTGTGTGTGTGTGTGTGTGTGTGTGTGTGTGTGTGTGTGTGTGTGTGTGTGTGTGTGTACTGTTAAGCAATGATGTACAGGTCTTAAAGTGAGTTTCTTGTTTTACGCTCACAGGTGGTGAGGTGGGTCAGGGTCCCTCCTGCATGCAATCTGATGTTGGTGTCCATACAGACACTGAAAATGATAAGTGTGTTGAGGCACAGGCGGGGTTGTCAGAGGCTGAAACTGCACCACCGTTTGACATCCCCCTATTATCCACCCCATCCCCGCGCACAGTCACAATGCCTATAGATACCCCATCACCAGCGGCCATAGCAGAGGGAGAGTTGGCAGTTGGTGGCAGTGCACAGGACAGTGTGGTATCTATGGCTGCTGTGTCCGGAAACAGCAGCAAAAGCTGGATGTCTGGCAGGCTACCACATAGGCAGAGAGATATACAGGGGTGCTTGTGGGAGGGCCACTGGTCATCATGCCCCTGGCAGAAGTACCACATCTAGTACCACCAAATGCATGATTCAGGCTGTCATGGAGGCGCAGGCAGGTATGGAACGGTACACCAGACAGGGTCTGAGGCTGCTGAGGGCTACTTTTTCAGCTGTAAATGACATCTGTGGTCTTGCAGGTACCCTCCATTATACAGAGGTCATGAATAGACAGCAGGGTGAGATAGTGGGCCTCCTCGACAGTGGATTGTCCATGCTAGAGCATGTGGTGGGACTGGTTCGATGACCACATGGACATAGGCCAACAACACCAACATCTGGTGGTCAACGTGAATGTGCAAGGATACCAAGCCACTCCCATAGTTGCTGTACCAGCACCAGCACTGCAGGGGGGTTGCTGTCCACACTACACCACAGCAGGCCATGTGCACATGGCCCATGCCAGTCACAGGAGGGACCTGGTTCCAGCGGATATATGTCATCTTCAGGGGAGAGTAGCATATTGAGGCCTGTACCTGGACATGCCCATGGAACCCCTGGCAGGCACAGTTCTTGTGTCAGTGGCTGGAGGCTGTGAAAGGCACACCCTGCCTGGTATGGTCTGCAGCTGTCCAACAAACACCTGTATAGGGCAGCCACATGGCAGAACTGTGTGCATGCATACCCACACACAATATAAACACACTTAGGGCAACCCCATACCTACACATACCACATCACCATGGCCATATCAGTAACTTAAACCCCTCACTCACACACATGGTGGCAAACGTATGGCCTACCTTAGGTCTCTGGCAAACCAACAACACACCCTGTGCATATGATGATACCTGTGCCACATCCCTGTCATCCATAACATCGATGCAAGGACAGGCTAGTATGGTTCTGATGCACACGGTGACTGTACTACAGTGTGTCAATGTACTGCTGAGTAACATGTTGTCAGCAGTAATGTTTAATGCTTACATGTTTGGTAGTGTAGCTGTCCAGCCATGACGCATTATAGCTGTTAGTAACACTGAGTGATTGTGGTCTCCATAATGTTATCCATTTGTATTGTAGGTGTCCATGTGTCAGCAGGAGGATGGTGTGCTGTCATATCTCACAAGGGTATGGCACTGTGGTGACACCATGGCTGTGCCATATCCTGGGTATAGTTTAACACATGTCACAGGTCTGTATAACTGTTACTGCCTGTGCCACATGGACAGATGACCCCCT
>NC_056748.1:446708153-446723153 GCF_019279795.1 Protopterus annectens | reverse complement strand
TGTATGGAGACACACTCCTATAACTAAGAACATCATGTGGGTGTTGGAGTGTGTCTCCATGCAATTGGCTATGGGAATGTTAGCACAGCTATTCCACATGCAATCAGCTAGTGGGCGACTGAAATTTGTGCAGAGGCCATCAGCTGATCATGAGTATCACTTACAAAACACAAGCTGCTGCCTAAGCAAAGCAGGTGCACTTCTCCACATCCACCAGAGAGGGAGTGACAGAGACAGAAACAAAGTAAGACAGGAAGGGGGTGGGAGAGTAAAACCTAAGCATGTTTGTGTCACACATACCAGTACAGGGTTTCAAACCACTGCCTGACTATTGCTATCACATGTCTATGCAGCTATTGCATACGCCACAGAGCTTACAAGTTGGGGAGTTGTCCAAAGGTATATTCAATGGTTAGTGACATCTGCAACAGTGATAAAGGAGGGATAAGTTAGGTGTAGTACACGTGCATGTCCACATGAACAGGTGTCAAGGTCAACACAGCCACACTATTTCAGGGACACACACACACATTATCACCATTGGCAGTGTCAGGATTAGACTTCCTAACTAGCTGGTTTGCCACACTACAGTAATACGCAGGTATCACATGCACCACAGGAGTTATCAGGATGATATATGGGCAAAGGGTATGTCAAGGTGTCTGACATCAGAAGGCATGCTTCAGTAGGCCAATGGGAGGTGTAGTGAGTGTGAATGGTGTCCAAATCATTATACTCCACACACACATGCGCGCGCACACACACACACACACACACACACACACACACACACACACACACACACACACACACACACACAGGTTTGCTAGTAATGACATGCATGGGTGCATTGCTTCACATGTGTGTAGTGGTTGACTGTGCCAGAAGGCTGTACAAGTCTAGGTAAAGGGTATACCTTGGCATCAGGTCACATGACAATGGCCTGCAGTGTGGCTCAGGGGTATGTTATCTGGATTGGCCCACACAGGTGGGTATTGTATTCACCATCCAGTCATCTGGGTTACTATTGTGGGTGGCCAATGCTATGCAATGCTTACCATGTATGTGTTCTATATTGCCACGGGCATTGCCATGTGAGCAGCCATGGCACCTAGCCTGGCCAACATGGTGGTCTGAAAATGGGAACAGAGCCACATCTACAGTGCCCCCCACTACGGCCACATGACCTGTTACTACAGGTACATAGATGACATCTTCTTGGTCTGGAAGGGAAGCCAAAGTGAGCTGGACATGTTCCTGGAACACATCAACCACACCACCCTCTTTCTTTGTTTACAGCTAAACAGCACCAGGAAGAAACTGAGTTCCTGGATCTCACCATCAGGAAGAAGGCTGATTCAACCATCCTGACCTACGACCGTCATCACAAGCCGACTAGGGTCAACTTCTTCCTACATGCCTCCAGCATGCACCCTCTGAGACAGAAGGTGAGCATAGTCAAGTCTGAAGGCCTCAGAATCTCCAGGGTGTCCAGGGAAATGTCTGATTTTCTTCACAACAGGCATAACCTACAGAGGGATTTCTTGGCCAGAGGCTACTCCCAAAGGCTACTTGATAGAGTCCTGGACCCTATCATTACCCAACAAGTGCAAAGACCATACCAACCCTTCATCAGCACCAGGGTCCCAGACTAACAGGATGAGAAATACAGATTAAACCTCATTTTGGACTACTCCACAGACTATGGTGACATCACCAGGATCATCTTTGATAATTGGTATATAATAATGAGCAACAGGAGCTTTGAGCATATTTTCCACTCCAGACCCACCTTCACAGCCAAGAGGGCTAAGAGTATCAGTGACTTCCTGGAGCACCCGACCACCATGAGATTGGATTCCCCAGGGACCTACACATGCAGTAACCCACCCTGTCATTATTGCTCACACATGAGTGGGTCCTCAAGATTCTTTTGCCATAACAACAGGAAGGTCTACCGCCCCAACATCAGAGGCGACTGCAACCTGAAATGGGTTGTTTTCCAGGCCTCTTGCACTAAATGCCCAGCTTTTTATATTGGCAAAACTGTTAACACCTTGAAGACTAGGATAGTGAGACATTTACATGATCTCTGCTACCTTAAACGTACCAGCTAACTGGCTGAGCACACACTAGCTACTCCAGGACACAACAGCTTCAAATTCCATGTGGTGGACCATATCCCAAAGACCCCGTACAATGGTGATTACAACTCATTGCTGGAGAAAAGAGAAATGGGTTGGCAGATTAGATTACAATCTGGAAAAAGACCAGGACTTAATTATGTGGAGACTATTGTCCCAGTGCTAAATCTTTGAAAGATTTAACACTAATTCTTCCAGCATCTCCATACTTTTGGACTACTTCTTTTGCATATTTTGTTTCCCTAGCGTAGTCTGCCTGTTGTCATGGCTTGTACTTGCGTTTTTTTTTTTTTGCCTTAGGTGTGCTTAGCAGGCCAGCATGTTATGTTTTAAGATATTTTCCCATTTATTATCTGCCCATTTTTTGTTTCTTTAATCTTGTTTTTGTATTCTATTTTGTTTTATTGGTTGTTTCTTCTCATCATTCCTGTTAGTTTTCCTGTATGATTCCGTAGCCATCCTGATGAAGTTTTTGACGAAAAGCATAGCCTAACCTCCCTCTTTATTATTAGATAATAGCTGTTACACATATTATCCTTTTGGGATAATTTGCATATTTCCCACAGTGCATCAGACTGTTTTTATGTGCTATTTTCCAGCTTTACAAACATTTTTATGTTTGTTAGCTTTTTTCCAAGTTGTTATTCTGTGTGTACTTTGCACTCATTGTTTTAGCTTGTCAATTGGGATTTTCTATAGTCACCCTATTGCTTATAGTTATCAGTTAGGTAGACAACCATGTATTCATAATAGTCAGACATTCCTCCTAAGCTGTACTGAAGAAATATCTGAAGACAGTAATTTGTATTGGATTTTCTATAGTCACCCTATTGCTTATAGTTATCAGTTAGGTAGACAACCATGTATTCACAATAGTCAGACATTCCTCCTAAGCTGTACTGAAGATATATCTGAAGACAGTAATTTGTATATCTGGATCTGTACTTTTATGGCTTGAATAAACTTGATGGACTTCCTTTAAGATCCTGATTTTGTCTTTCTTGTCTTCGTTTTTCTGTGTTCAATTCGTTTTTTGGGCAGAATCTGTGTTTTCTGACCAAGGGTTGGCGTGGGCACTTCTGAGAGTTCGTTCTACAGCCGAGTAGTGTGGGTTTGGTTCTGAGTTTTCTGTTTGAAAACAGTAATCTGCATCTAATAATCACACTCTCAGGTGCACCACATTTCAAAAGCTTTGTTACACTGAGGTACCACTGCAGCACTGCTTCCAAAGGGGTATTACTAGTGGCATTTTTCCTCCCTGCTGGGAGGCTTATACCCCATCCCCTGAAGGCTACTTCAAGGATACTTTTCCAGTGTGTGTGTTGAAAGCATGACTGGTGTGTACGGAGTAGTGTGTGTACTAACATGTGCGACTGTCAGATATGTATAATCCACTGTTGTTGCCAGACATGGGCTTCATTTATGTGACAGCATGCCCTGTATGGCCTTACAGTATTTTGTTGTCTGACATGGCTTTCATTTCTGTAAGTGTGGGAGCATGTCCAGTATGACCGTCTGTATTGAATGTGTGAATCCATTCCAGGAAGAATGTCCTCCAGTGCAGGCTTTTGTGTTCTACACCTTCAGCTAGCAACCTGTTTCTGCAGAATATCTGTAGATTGGTTGACAATATGGGGTCAAAATGGGCAAAGGATGGTTACTGTAGGTAATTGTGTCTGTGCTGCTTCTACTACATGGTCTTGGTGTTAGCAGAGATATTCAGACATATGTACTGTTTTACACTGTGATGTTTTATGTCATCAAGTACTGTCAGGTATACATATTTGCTTACAGTGATGTCCTGGGGAACACAGGGTGAATGCAACTGTGTCCAGTATTGTGTTCTGCAGCCTACATATTCTTGCACAATCATGCCATTTTGTAGGGGAAGCTGCAGGCACTTGCTGCTGGGTCTGTGAAAATGGTACAGCACCTTGGTACAGTGGTGGCTGAGTATCCCATGCTTGTACATCCATCGATGTGACAGTATGGCCATATCCTGCTGTGGCCAAACCTCATAGCTGCACAGATTCACACAGATTACCCAGAGGCAGGGGTCATAATTCTGGACATTACCCCTTCACATTGTGGTTTATGCGCAGGTTTGTAGACACTAATTCCTGTGTTTGTAGGCAGGGATAGTATGTGCATACGACTGAGTTTCAGACTACACACACTCCAAGCTGCCCATGCTCCTACCCTCCCCCTATTATTCTGTCCTCTTCCAAACTTTATGCAAACATTATCTGATATGTTCCCTATAGTTATCATCTCATCCCAGCAGTAATTTGGTGTTGGTCCACAGCTCATGCAGAAGGACATGGCGGACATGTTACTGGGATTTGTCCACATGGCCTTGCATTTGGGTTCTGTGGACTATGTTATATGGGAGTCCATGACATAACATAGGACACATGCCTTTGGCGGAGGACTATAGGCCATTTGGTCATGATGCAGGCCAGCTGTAGCAGGCCATTGCATTGTGTCACTCCTACATTCTCAGACTGCATTACACTATATTCCCCTGGGGTGACAGGGGAAGGTGTCAATGCCAGTACTTTCTGTCATTATTGATCCAGTGGTGTGGATGCTGGTAGGGTGCTGCTTACAGCTAGGGACACACCTGCATAGCACACCTGTTCTGCATGCTCCATTCTTTGGCTATTGCCATACAAAGGTGGGGGTCATATTGTACTCATTCCCAACAGCATGGATAAGACCGGAGAGGTACCTGTGGGTGATGGTGGGGTGAGCTGGGTGCATGTGTGCTATGGACACTACTTGCATCTGACTCACAGATATGCATGGGGCATTCCACTTATGCTGGCTTGTGCAGGGACATCAACTGTTTCTCAAAACTTCATACCTGTGACCTTTGTGGTCTGCCAGTGTTTGGCCAGACGACATTGGTATTCCCTACTACAAGTCCAACTAATGTGCTGCTAACCTGTATGTACAATTCCAAGGGTGTGTCCATTTGACAGTTACATATTATACACTGTCTGCCTGGGGTACTTCCTCCTGTGTACTGCTTGTATGTGTGGACCCATATTCATGTCATGTCTATCTTTCAGATGGTGACAGATATTACTTCCATACATTTACTATGGCTTACTGCTGGAATGTGTTTTGCTGGGAAGCATTGTTTTTGGCACTGCAGTTATGAGAACTTGGCCCTGTCATTGGCAGTACTGGCCAATGGCCACCAGGACAAACCTCACCATGCATACATACTGACCACTCTCACACAATATACAACACACACCAACTTAACACACGCAGCCCTGCATATTGTACATATGTTACAGTCTATCCTGCTACCTTAGCCAGCTCAGGTAATCCATGCTCTATACCTACACATACATGTTACTACATTTCTACATAGGATTGGGGGGGGCACACCTGACACTTGTACACATTTGCTATGACTGTACTGGTATTTCACGTACTCCATTTCATTCTGTATTCTGACCTTCTGACCTATCATGCTGACTAGAAGCATATCAGTGTACTACAGGTCTTAGGTTTCATTGACCTACATTTCAGTTTCAGACTTCTTACCCCTCAGAACTAACATCCCACTGCCTGACATGTTGTAGTCTGTCTGTGTAGGTCTGAGGGTGGGGATGTTCTCCATAGCCATCAATTAGAGGCCTTAGCACACCCTTTGCTTGTGTATGTCTACGCCTGTCCTGCTGGCTGAGACTGTTGTTGGGTGTGTGAGCATCCCTGACTGGAATGTTTGTGTCCTATGGCACACATGTGGCCCAGCACATTTCCTGCAGTGAGTTTTTTCACCTTGTCTAGTACTGGCTACTGTGGTGACATCAGTATTTGTTACAGATCTCATGCTGCCACTATAGGTGTCTACTATCTGCTGGCATCCCATTCAGCCACCCAATTCCCTTGCATGCTCACATCCATACCATAGATACAAGTAACAACACACATTACTTCATTCATCAATTGATAGGGAGAGTGACCTACCTTGTGGCTGTGCCAGTATTGAGGATGGTGCTGAAGGACTGACTATGTTGGATGCACATAGTACACTCCTGATACATGGTTAAGCACAGGTAGTATCATATTTGGCATCCCTTTTACTGTATGTGCGAGTCAGAGAGAGGTGTCATTCCCTGGGTTCCTACCATGCCAGTGTATGTGCTATGTGTCACCTCTTTGCCAATGCCTGGTCATACTGGGCATGCTTCCTTCTGCCTACTGGGGAAGGCTCAGTTTGTTCCTCCTCCAAGACACTCTGTGCCTGTGCAGGCCTTGGCAATGGTGGGGGGGCTGTGTGGCCCTGCCCCATGCTATTACTGCTGTAGTTGTTTCTGCAGGATCATACTGTGTAGCATGGCACATGCAATGTAAATTTGGATACATGTAGCTGGTGAGTACTGCAAGGCTCCACCGGATGTGTCCAGACACTGGAACCATGACTTGAGCATCCCAAACACATGCTCTCTTATGATTCTGGTCTGTGCGTGTACCTCATTACGGAGTTCTTGTTCAGGTGTGTGTGCATTTCTGATGGGTGTCATCAGCCACGGCTCCAGTGCATAACCAGCATCCCTCACTAGGTGGCCATAAGGGATGTCCCCATTGGCAAATCTCTCGTACAGCTGTGTCAGATGCCGGATGTGGGAATTGTGATAGCTTCCAGGGCAGCCAGCACACACATTCATTATAATGCCCTGGACATCGCACACGACCTGGCAGTTGATGGGGGGGAAGCCCTTGTGGTTGATGTAGACCCTACCCCGTTCACCGGATGTTGCTTTGATGCTTATGTGTGTGCAGTCTATAGCACCCACTACCTCAGGGTATTCTGCTATTTGGTGGAAGAGATGCATATTGCTGGCCAACGCCTCACGGCTGTTGTGGAAATATACGTGCTCACCGGCATGTGCTGACATAGCATCCAGGAACTGGTGGAGTACCCTGGATGCTGATGCCTGTGAGATCTCCATGATATCCCCAGTTGTCCTTTGGAAGGTACCTGTAGCTATTATCCTTAGGCCTACACATACCTTGGTATCCACTGGGATGGGTTCTCCTCTGTTGGTTCTGTGTGTGAGGTGTGGCCAGCACAGCTCAACAATTTGCTGTAGGAGGTCCCTGTCCACCCTATAGCGCTCCACTATCTCCAGCTCATGTAAGCTCTGGTAGGTTACCCTGGGTCTGTACACTCTTCTCCTCCTCTTCACTGTGGGCTGGTCATCAGCATTCTCATCCTCACCACCCTCAGCCTCTTCCACATGTTGATTTATGATAGCTGCTGCAGACCCTATCATTTTGTTGCTTTTGTGTGGTAAAATTTCCCTGCTTGTGTACACTGGTGGTGTAGAGTTTGTGGAATAAACCAGAGGGAAAGGTGTTCGCATAGTTTATAGTAGTGTGCTGGGCTGGGCTGCTGCCTGTGTAATTGGCTGATTCTGATACATTTCACCTGACATCTATGCTAGTTCTTCTTGATTACCTTCCTACTGCTGCTTTCCCTTCCCATTGCCTTCCTCTGTGCTCAGATGTGCACAGAGCTGCTTTTTCCTGGTTTACTTTTTTCCCTTTAAAACACAGTGGGCGACGTGCGCACCAGTTTAGGCAATGTAAAAAGTGCTAGACAGCCTCAGACACACCCCCTTGCTTAGCTCTGCTAAGCTAAGGGCAAACCCAAGGACAGGGCTCCAGTAAGCTTACAGTATGCTTGACACACTAGGATGTCAGCTAGCTCTTAGGCTTGCACTATGGTTTTCCTGCACCCACACAGTTGGGTGCATGCTAGCCATGATGGGGGGACTCTAGGATTTAGTATCATTCCCCTCATTTGCATAGGATCGCCTGCTAATGCATAGTTACAAGTCCCACACTGAGCCTTCCCCCTTAGCAACCACTGTTCACTGGCCATGTTGTCTTCTGCCTGCCATTGATTATAATGGCAAAATTGTGATTTTGGATAGGATGCTTAATTCAAGTTTTTTTTTTTTTTTTGGCCCGATCCCATTTGCACGCCGCTGCCCTACACTTAAACAGCCTAAATAGGCTAAAAAAAATAAAAGTTATTTTTTTTATTTTTGCAACTGTTTTCCATGCCAATGGCCATATATTCAGCCATTGGCATGCTTTCCACATTATATACACCTTTTATTTGGAGCTGTCATGGCTCCGTTTTGTAGTTTGCAGAAATGTACTCGGTTACTAACCGAGTACATTTCTGCAGACTACACTAGTCCTGCACGGCCGGCTGCCAGCTTCCTGGATCACAAATTCACCTCATTTGCATGGTTTTCACCTGCAAATGGGGTAATTTGCATACAGGAGCTGTGTCCATGCCGAAATAGTGCAGGAGCACTCGTGCACATCCCGAGAGCTTATTCCTGGATCGCACGGCAGCCATATTGTCTCCAGCAGCTCCTGCACTATTCCTGCACACCATGCAGAGCTTGCTGAATCCTGGGGATAAACTCTCCATATGGCATAACTTGAAGTGTATGGGGTGGATGGCACCTCTGTGTTTGTAAATATTGAATCTACTTTCAAATTTTCTATATACTGATGTTCTGTTATTCTTTCCATCACTAATATCCACTACTACATAAAAAAGAAACTTTTTTACCAATCTTTAATCCATCAAATTCTAAACAAAATCTGTTATAATGTAACTAGTATGTACATTTTTCCTACTCATCTTCACCTCCTTCACATAAAAAAATCAGGTCATCAATAAATCTATAGTATTCCACTACATATCTTGAAAAAACTTTTTTTTTTTTTTTTTGTGAGACATGAGAGAGAAGAATAAAGTGTTCTGGTTACTGGTCATTTTGCTGCTGCTGGTGTCTAATGCCTTGCCAGTATCCTAAAGCCTAAAAGAGACAGGTGCAAACCATGTCTGGCAAAGCAGGAGTCCCCTACGGAAGATCAAAAGCTGACAACACCGACACCCACATCGCCGACATGAAAACACCGACACACGAAATACCAGCAATGGGGAAATGGTAAGTCTCCATAGTGCAGAATGGAAAGATTTCCATTCCTGCACTGTAGTGCGATCTCGGAGTTGGTATATTAAAGTTACGGGGGGTGTGGGGGATGAAGTCCCCCTGCTAGCAGAAAAAAGGGAATGTTATTTATCTTTTTTCTGCAGTAGCTCTGTTTTCGGTGTTTCGTGTGTCGGTGTTTTTGTGTCGGTGATGTGGGTGTCGGTGTTGTCAGCTGTCGATCTTCT
This sequence comes from Protopterus annectens, assembly GCF_019279795.1. Classification (NCBI taxonomy): domain Eukaryota; kingdom Metazoa; phylum Chordata; order Ceratodontiformes; family Protopteridae; genus Protopterus; species Protopterus annectens. The sequence continues at coordinate 446,713,781 of NC_056748.1, read as the reverse complement.
GTAGGGGATCCCAAAGCAGCATACCCTGTTGACCATGTTTTCCCAGACTGACAGATATTGGATCGCTTTGGAATGGCACCAGAAACTAAGCCAATTGTTAAAGTCAATCATTTTTTGTTTGTATTTCTCTCTTCATATAATCCAGTGAGGTATGTCTCAAGTCATTCACCCCCACATGGACTATGATAGCATCATACTGGTACTTGTGGTTGAGTGGCTTGAGTGCTTGAGTGACTTGATGGATCCTGGCACCTGACAGGCAGCTAACCATAACCCGCTCCTTATCTAGCCTGTGGAGGGTAACATCCATGTGCCTCATAGTGGAGTCACCTGTGAGCAGTACATTAGTTTTTGTGGTGCTATGCCTTATGGGCTTATTTGTTGAGACACTTTGTGTGTGTTATTATGTGTTGTGGTTGTTTTTTTCATTGTTATGTGTGTAAGTGGTTTCCATTTGGGAGGTCTCTGATCTTTTGGTAAGTTACTAGTGAGTATCTTAGCATATGTGGGTTTATGTGTCATGACATGCTGAAAAAAAGACCACAACACAGGAGAAGAGCAAATCTCAAAGATTGCTCTTCTCCTTAAAACTTCTTTTTTCAGGGAGAACTGCAGCCCACACCTCCCAATATTATATATAACAACTTCTAAATGACCGCTCCAAGAAATATTATCACAGACTTACTTTATGTAAGTCCGTTCTTTTGGAAATTCAGTCGCCATATTTCTGAACTTGCTCTAGCAGGTCCCAATATTTCAAATGATTACCAGAAAAACTTCAACTACAAACTTGCTTATCTGTAAACAATTTATTACATTGTCTAGCAGTGAGGAACACATGTATAAGAGAACATAACAATATGTCAAACATGTTGCCATATCCATCAATGATGAATATACACATATATATATATATATATATATATATATATATATATATATATATATATATATATATATATATATATATATCCCCAATCATTAGCGGACCGGAGTACCGCTGTGGTGACCCCTAACCGGGAAAAGCCAAAAGACACAAATATATATGTATAGGTTTACTATCACATCTTCAACATTACATTGTTCGAATGTACAGATGTCCGGACCAAATGTTTGGAATTCTGAACACCGAACCATGTAAATGTTGAACCAAACATTTCAGTGCAGTCGAATGTTGAAAATGTCGACTACACTGAAATGCTCCTACCTAATCAACATACTACAACAGGTTTTTATGGGGGGGGCAAGCCCCCCTACACCCCTACTTATATATGCAAACTCTGCGATCGCAGTACAGTGAGAGTAAGGGTACATTTCCTCATCCCCACTATAGTGCGATCTGCACCGCAATGTTGGAGCTAACAACAGCAGCCATTCGCTCTTATCAACTTTGACATTGTGGTGATCGCCCTACCGGTTCTGCCAAGTGGTTTTTGCACATAGTTTGTTCATCTTGACTTAATGTAATACAATATGCAAATATTAACTCACATTATGTACACTGACAGACTGAAGATATGGTGAACAAATACACTTCTAACAAGATATGAGAACATCAAAAGGGGGAAGAATTAAATGGTGAAGGTAGAAAAAAGGAGTAACATATTTAAAAACAAGGAATGCAACAGTGGATAGGAAAGTGAAAATGATGAAAGAAGTGGAAGCAGCGAATAAATGAAGGGTAGGTGGAACTAGAGGTTTGAGAATCAGCTCTGTTTGAGCAAGGTTAATAATGTTGGATTACAGATTGTGAATGAATGTGTGCAAGAAAAAGAGGAAGGGCTAACAGGTAGATGTAAACCGAGGGCAAGGCTAAACATAATTGGTGGTGAGTTAAGGAGTGAGGGATAGGGAACACAGATCCAGCTGGATAATGAAGGAGTGAGGGACAGGGAACACAGATCCAGCTGGATATTGAAAGAGTGAGGGATAGGGAAAAACAGATCCAGCTGGATATTGAAGGAGGGAAGGATAGGACCACAGATCCAGATGGATATAACTTAAAAGAGTTGCAGTGAGCAGAGATTCATACAGTATACAAAATTAAGTGAAAGCGGTTATACAATTACAAGCCTGAACTGAAAAAAATAAATAAATGGGATCTTCATACTTCTAAGAGAGGATTAAATCACTCTGCAATTCCTGTGTTACAGGAAAGATTATTCCCAAACTCAGTGACATGCATGGTAAAATAATTACTTTGGTAACTGAAAGATTTTCATTGATTTTTAGGACTATAGTTTGTGGTTATGGGGTTTGGCAAGAATAAATAATAAGGGGTTATTGCAGTCATTTAATAATGTTCTGTATAGTGATGTGCTCTAATTGAAAGCAAACAACATTGTTTGGATTATTAATTTATTTTTGCTTATTTATTAAATTGTTAACCACATAAGTGGTTAACAATTTAAGATTAAATTAGATTGCTGTTTTCTAGCTTATGTTCTGTAGTGTATAGTGTAGTTCTTCTATTTCACACTCTGATATTGTGTTAGCTGGGTCTCCCATGAGTATAGTTTTGTTTTTACTGCATTTGTCTGTAGTGATATAATTACCTGCTTCACTATTGCTTTTACTCCATAACTGCTGGCTATATTTGTTTTGCTTTCCTGCTCTCCACTGTTGCTTTTACTCCATAACTGCTGGCTATATTTGTTTTGCTTTCCTGCTCTCTACCACATTTCAAATCACATTTTCTCTGTTTCCTTGCCTATATTGTGTCTATAATTTTCACCTCTAACAACCTTTTTCAAGAGACTTATTTCTGTACACCCCTAACAACCTTTTGAACTCTTTTTTTTTCAGTCTGAAGAGCTGCTTGCGCTCTGCAGGTCCACGCCTCCCACCAGTTGGTCCCATTCTCCTCACTGCTTGTTGTAATTCATGCTCAACTAAGGAAATGCAGAGCCTACAGCATAAGAAAATAAACCTACTGTTAAAGCTAATGTAGGTGCTTTCTTGCACTAATACCTTTGAACAACTTCAATTTATTGGTATAGTACTACCTATATTAAGTGGCATGCACACTCATAGGGGCAGCAGCTGATAGCAGCCCCTCACTTTTTTCCCACATCTTGCCTTGCTCACTTTCTGCCACTAGGTGACAATAAAACACAGCTTGTTGAGGCTATTCCATGTACTAACAAGGCTCATTCAAGCCAATTTCCTCAGGGAGACTCTAACTGAATCAGATTCTCCCAGCTGAAAGTGCTGCTTACAAAGCATAGTATACTGGTGCTGTAATAACAAAAGCACCCCCAAAAACTAGCAGTCACAGGTCTCACTTACTTACATTTCCACAGTTTAAGTTCCAAGTCTTACTGATATTTTTTTTGTTTAGCAGCTGTTGGGCTGGCTCTGCCCACTTCGTTCACCCTTCAGGCTCACTCTGCTCCCCTATTTTACCCTACCCCTTTCCTACCCACCCCTGCACCCCCGATTTATACTTAGCAGTAACTCCACATGCTCCAATCAACTTTCACCCACTCACACAATCCACTTCTGACTCCACCCTCCCCATCCTCGATAGCCTTCTTCTCTCCCTTCCCTTCCTCAATCTCCACCCATAACAGTACCTTCCACATTCCAAAACCTTCCTAAATCCATTTTACAAGTATGACACACCCTACATACTCCACTCTTCCCATTCTGTTTCTAATTCTTGCTCTTAGCCTACTACTTCTTATTACCTCCCCTAAACCTACACTTCCCCCCACAGCTAGTGTACTTCTACAACTTCTACCCTATGCAGTGACAAATCATTAAACAGCTTTCATAATATATCAACCAGCCTGCTTGAATACCATTTCATTCATTTATCAAAACTAAAAATATTGCACTATACCACCATAAATAAAAAGATCTACCACTATATAGCAACCTATAACAATAATAAAAAAATTCTTCCAAAACACTCCCTTAATAACCAAAGCAGAATCCCTATGTGGTGACATCCACCCCAACCCAGGACCCTCAGGCATAACTACACTCAACCAGACTCCATTTTCTAAAGATCTACTCTTAGCAACCTTAAACATTCATAGTGTCTGTAACAAAATTACAGCCTTCCATGCTTGGCTAACACAAAACACCCCTGACATCCCTGCAGTCACTGCAGCCTGGCTAAAACCCCAAATCCAAGATATTGAAATAACACCACCAGGTTATAGCATGCTACAGAAAGATAGAACCAACAAAAAAGGAGGTGGGGTATCCCTAATCTTTGCGGGCTGTCTATCAATACTACCCTTCCAGAAAACACTCCCATCATTTTCAAACGCTAAAATCCTAATATGAACCCTACAAATTAACAAATCTAAACAACTATGCATAGTTAGTCTGTATATCCCACCAGGACAAAATATCCAAACCCTTGAGGACATCCTTGCCTGGATGTCAGAAAATATCTGCAATGAAACTATTTTTATGGGAGGTGTAAACATCAATTGGCAAGATTTAATAACTAACTCCCCAACAAACAGCACAAATCTCTGCAAATTCACCCAACTCATCACCATCCCTACCAGAATGTTCAACAGCAATACACCAGGAGCCACCCTCGACTGGATCTTAGTTTCAGATCCACTTAAATACTCAAATCCAAAGACAATACCCAATATAGTCAGTGACAACTTACCAGTTGTCACTTATAGATCCACTCCACATATATCTAAATCTCATAATTAAGCCACTAGAAACCTAAAACGTTTTGATCAACAAGAATTTATCACCATTCTGAAACTCTCAGATTGGCACCCACTAAAAACCTTCCAATTGGATGATGCCTTATACTATTTTAATAAGATATTCCTAGACACAATCAACAACCTAGCTCCTCCTCATACTAAAAGAAAAAAATGAAACCACCCTCCCTTGCTAACTAAGGCCACTAAACAACTCCTACAAAATAAGGATAAGGCCTGGAAAGCGTGACATAAAACAAAAATGAATGTAACCTACTTGGATACAAACAGTTATGATGTTTGCCTTACAAACACAAGGTGCAGGGTTTGAGTCTCACAACGGATAATTGGCTAGGCTTAAAATGGCTCGCAAGGGCAGTTAGCTTAGTACTAATCTATGAACCTATGAACCTAGTATGTACTGACAAGATAAACTATTTCTCTAACCAACTGAGTAACCATAGAAAGAACCCAAAATAATTCTGGAAAAGCATCACTAATCTCCTTACCCCGACACCAAACAAAGCCCATCACCATGTCCAAAAAAAAAAAAACACTGTCACAAATAGCCACTATGCTCAATTCATATTTTATGAATAGCATACACAAATTAAAAACAGACTCCTCTTCCTCTGCCCTCACCTTATCAAATTATTTTCCCTCTCCTCCTCTACCCCACAAAGGCAGTCCAAACTTAGAAATATCCTCATCCCCACCATAGACAATTCTTCCCCCCTTCACCAAAGCAATATTACACCATCTAGCCTCCTCTCACTACAACCAATACCAACAACAGAAATGCAGAGACTCCTCAGAAAATTAAAACCATGCTCGCTCTCCTGTGATGACCTCCCAACAGAATACTTAAAACTTGCTGCCAAGGCCATAGCATACCCCGTTAGCATTCTGATCAATGCTCAATTACAGAATCCTATGTCCCCAACCT
>NC_056748.1:446555653-446705653 GCF_019279795.1 Protopterus annectens | reverse complement strand
TACTTGGATGGGCAGGTTCAGTGGACCATCAGGGCATGGTCTGATCACATTGATGGAGCAGATTTGAGGTCACCTCTGAGAGTCTGAGAGAGGACAGAGGTCACATGCTGGGGGTTCTGAGTGAGGTGAGGGGCTGAGAGGGCTTGAGACCTTGGCCTGAGGCTCTCAGCTGGAGTCTCTTCTCAGTTCTCCAGTTGCTGCATGTGCTTTAGCTGCCATGCATAGGGGCATTAGGTAATGCAAGTCCAGGTGGGTTATGGCAATATACAGGGGGATTATGACCACCCCTTCCCTGGGATGTTGGACACTTAGTAAATGAGGATGAGACAGAAAGCTTTCTCCGTGCAACGAGCAGAATATGGTGGTGGTGAAAAAGTATGGTGGTGATTGGTCAGAGGCAATATGGTGGTGCATGCATGCTTAGTGGCAATACTGGTGTGATAATTTGTTTGGATGTGATATTCCATCCCAAAACAATGATAATTGCATTTTGGCATTCAGTTTGAGGAGGGGTTTCTGCAGTCATTTGTTTGTTTGAGTTTGACCTCATGGATGTGTCCACATCACTAGGAATTAATGACAGCACATCTTGCAGTCAGTCATCTACTTGGGTCAGCCATAGCACACTATTTGGCACTACCTCCCTCAAAGAGGCCCCAAGACCACAGCAGAGGCCCCAAGACCAATCCCTGGGTACAACACACTTTAGTGATCCACTACTGGTGGTGAGGTTATTTGTTTGACTAGTTCGGGGGGCTCTCCATTCCAGTGGATATTTCCCATCTGGTGAATTTCCAGTTTGCCTAGCTGAGATGAGTGTTTATCTATTACACCTGAGTGGGAGTATCAAAAAGGCCTTGCCAGGTCATAGGTAGGCTCATCACATCTTCCCTCATCTATGGCCTTGTTGATGAAAAAAGAAGAAAACCCAATGATAACAGGCATGACCTCCCTCAAGCTGTGTGGGATGAAGTGGAGGAAGTGTCCAATGTCTTTCAACCAAAAGTATGAATAATCAATTCCATCCATTGCTGTCTGATCTTGGCTAGTAGGCTGATTAATAATATCCTTTCCTGGATTGGTGGATGCTCCACTTTGTAGCAAAAAAGCATGACAGTGGCTGTGCTCTCCACTCTGCTGGGCTGAGCTGGTACTCAGCTTTTAGTTGATTAGGGTGCCTAATGGTGCTGCAAGTTCCTGCCCCTGAGTCAGTAGGATGCAGCCCTGGATGTTATTGGGTCCCCCATGCTGTATATTTTTGCCTTTTGAGAGCAAATGATGATTGCTCCTGAGAGAGATAGGGAGGGTGGGGGGGCAGGTACTGGGGATATACTGTTTTACTGATGCGGGGGACAGAGGAGTGAAATTTTCTCTGAACCTTTCTGCCATCAGGTTGGCTATATCTACAGGGTTTATGTATGTGGTGTCCTTGACCACCAGTTCTGTGCAGATCTGGGTGCTGCCCTTGATATTTCAGACATGTGTGAAGAAAGCCTTATGACTGTCTTTAGTTGAAGTGGCCAGTTTGGACTCGAAGTTTGTTTAGGAGGATTTCACTAGTGCTCTTATTTGCTTGTTCAGGCTAAGGAGAGATTGGTTCCAATTAGACACCTGCTCCTTCTTGGTCCTGGACAGCAATTTTTTTCTTTTTATTATAGAGTTTATTTATTGTAGATGTCCACCAGACAGGTTTACTCTTCCTTGAGAAGGATGATTTGTCCTGTCTGGTATTCCTAATTCCATACAACTATATAAATGCGCATATTGTACTTTGGTGTAGGTGTAGACATATGTGCCAGTTCATGTGGAGGGAGAGGGGTCTGTGAAGCTGTTTATACCTTCCCTCAGGAGGTTGTAATCAGCTTTGGAGAAGATTTTTTGTTTGACCCTACCGGGGGGGGGGGATAGTGACTTTGACAGTGACTGCTTTGTGGTCGGATCTTACCAGGGATGATGACATTGTAGGGATGCTGCAGTGGTTACTCATGTTGGTTAATGCCAAGTCCAAGATATTTTCACCTCTTGTTGGGGGGTCAACCAACTGGTCCAAGGCATTTGCATTGATGAAATCAAGACGCATCTGTATCTATGGTTGGATAGTTAAAGTCACCTAGGATGAGGGTAAATGGTTGAATCTTGATAGATTCGAAGAGGTCCAGATAGGTGGAGTGGGCAACTTGAGTCAAAGTTGGAGGCCTGTAGCTAGTTATGATTTGAATAGGGGTGTTGTCAAGTGTTAACTGCACGTGGAATATTTCCTGTGCATCATACTGTTTGACCAGCCTAGAGGTGTGTATGTTTTTTTATATATATTGCAACATCCCTACTTTTGTTTTGCTGCCAACGGTTTGGGGCCTGAATAAATGATAGGATGAGCAACCTGGTATGGCTGGGATGCTTTCCACAGCTTTGAATGAGGTTTCTGTGACTACACAAATGTCAGCTTCTTCCAGGGTTAAGAATGCTTGCAATGAGTGCAGTTTCATGTTTAGACTCCTAGCATTTAGCAGCATGATCTTTAATTTATATTGTGATGAAATTTTCATGTTGGTAGTTTTGACCTCATGGCATTGCCTAAAAAAGGCACTATGGGGGAGGCAAGAGCCTTTTCCAGGAGCCTGAAGCCCAAGGGAGACAAATGTAGGACATCTCTGGCAAAGCATCAAGGCTTGTCAATCATGTCATGCCAGGCTGTCAGGTACTGGATCCCCTTGTAGTGTACTGTAGTGTAATTTCTGTAAACTCTGTAAATTCTTGTAAAATACTATGCATTCATAAAGTGTTTTGGAGCTTTTCTTCCCAGGCCTCTTCTGAAAATGGGCTCCTGTGCCAGTCAGACTTTCCTGGTAAACAAATGGTAACAAATAAATAAATGTATAAGTGAACTTTTCATTATGGATCCTTCACATCCATAAATATAGGTCTAGCAGTGAGAAAGTACCACCAAGGAGAAGCGTGCCTTGGTGATATACACTTGATTAATTATTTTATTATTTATTTTTTTTATTTTACATTTGTTTACTGGGAAAGTCCAACTGGACACATTCTTTTTCAGCGGAGGCCCGAAGAGAAAAGCTCCACATAATATACAATATAGAACAATTATAAGCCAGTTATAAAAATAAAGGGTAGATACATTTGGAAAATATCAGTCTAGTTAAGAAAGGATGCATACAGACTAACATATCCAAGGACGTTACACATTTTACAGCCATTTTGAGGTAGTTCAGTATAAGTACAGCTGGTCAGTTCATGTAAAGCATTTGATTCTTAATATGGTTAGCCAGGAGCAGAGCAGTGAAACAGCTGTTTATTGGTTAGGTCAGCTTTTAGTGTTTTTTTAATTGGTATAGGGTGCTGGTGGAAATTGTATTTATTTATTTAACATTTGTTGGGTTCCACAGAGCCTGTTTTCAGCGCAGGTAAATCCTGTGGTAAATCATTCCAGTATTTGCCTATGCAATTTGAGAAGAGGCATTCACCAGCTTGGTTTTTGGGTTTGTTGGTCTTAATAGGGGGTTTGTTGGTGGATTGTAGAGTTCTAGTGGTACAATAATGAAGCAATACTTGACTCAGAGCGGGAGTTTTTTCAGGATTATAGAAGATCTTGTGGGCTATAGTTAGTTGATTAAAGAGAAGGAATTTAATTAGAAAAGGTATAAGTCTATGCAGCAGATCTAGTTATTTTGTTAACATTTTTGAAAACTTTGTTATTATGTAAGTTGAATTTTAAATTGATAATGGTAGTTAACCACTAGCAGTTCTCTACTTCTTTGCTTCTTTCCGGGCCTCTAGAAAAAAAAAAATATATCCAGTTAGACTAGCCCGGTTAACAAATGTAAAATAAAATAAATAAATAAAAATAAATAGTGCCACTGGAATTGGATGAATGTCATCTGTAAGGGTCAAGTTAGTCACTGAATTACCAGTGTATATGACTTTGGTCTTGTTAGTATTAAGTAGGTGGACAGAACTTGCAATTAGTGGATATTTGGAACGGTATTTTGGAGTTTTGTATTGACTTGCAGAGAACATGAACTTGGCGGCATCTGTATATTGGATGAGATGTTCTGAATAGTCATGCATTCTAAGTGAAAACAAACAGCATTTGTAAATATACTGCTCATAAAAATATTGAAGATCGTATTACAAACATAGACCCCTGGGGTCTGTGCATGTAAATAGGCTCAACTTTTCATCCAGCTCTTTCTTGTACAAGGATAAAACCCTGACTAAGAGCCAATTGACTCAGGTGTTGGAAGAACTGTTAACAGGAGGGAAAGGAATGAGGAGGCAATTCCTGCTTGCATCTGTTGAAAGTTGGGGGAGGGTAGAAGAATAGAGGTCCATAATCAACTCTTTATGTTATAGACTCCAGAGAAGACTAGAGACTACACTGAAGTACTTGCAATTAAGAACAAGCAAGATCACTTTTGAGTTATATTTGTCACAAAAGGGACTGACATTTTTTGTTAATGTTAATTGCATACCAAACCTAAGATTGTGATATGAACTAGATGGGGCTTACAAGGAAAAAAAAATCCTGAATAGTGTCATTACCACTTGACCCTCAACCCCAGAACAAAGGGGTCACAGGGCAAACACTTCTGAAAGAAATAATTAACCAGCTGGCATATGGGAAAAGGCTTGCTGGTCACAAACGTCTACAAGAAAAGTTTAAGCATAACATCAGTGTGAACTGCTTTTAATAATAATCTGCCCAACAAACAGATTGCATGCAACTGGACAGATGATTAGTGACCATATGATAACTTCTGACTAATGCCAGTACCTGTTATGAATGTAATTACTATGGGATAAGAAACAGTGGCAAATGCCTTAAAAAGATTTAGGAATAGAGAGCCTACAATTTCATTTTTATTGAGCTTACTTTAAATACACTCACTGAATGCTAGGAGTTCTGTTTCTGAGTCATGGCCACAATGAAAACCATGTTGTGCTGGAGAGAAGTTGATAAGCTTACGCTTATTTGGTCATTTGCTTATAGGTCGTCCTTTCTTGTACTTTGGAGAGAAATGGAAGTAATACAATAGCCCTGCAACTGGACACCTCCTTGGATGCATCACCATTATGTGAGGGAACAATGATAGAAGCTTTTCCTCCATTTAGGAACACAGATCTCTGTCAAAGATCTGTTAATAAGGATAGATGCTGCATAAGAAAGTCATCTGCAGGAATACTAAGACATTCTTGTGGGAGGTTATTGGTTGCTAGCCATGTACGTTTGAGATTGTTATTGAGTTGTGAACAAGGTAGGCATAGAATGGATTGAAACAGAATGAGGGAAATAGCCTTTTGTGTCTAATTCACTTTGAGAGATGTATTGTTTGCAAAATGGATAAGGAAATATTAAGACATCAGTTGCGAAATGTATTTGCTATCTCAATGATAAAGTAGCTTGGAAAAGGGCGAGGCTGCATCTTTTTTCCAGAACTAATGATTTCATAGATATTGTGCACAAAAAATCTCTAGGGTTATTGACCTGTACGTGCTGTTGTTTAAGGTAGTATACTCTTATGCTACAACCAGGGGCTTTCTTGCTGTATTTCTTAATTCATGGTAACTTAGTAGGACTTGCAAAGGTTGATAGCTTTTCCATGCTAAATCGAAAATATATTAGTAATTCAATTTCTGCTGAAGCCCAGAGAAAGGCTTTGGTCTTAACTTTTTGTTTTTAGTAGAAATTAAGTTGGTGAGAATGCTAAGGAAGATTTTATTGAAATATTCAACTGCATCATATAAATCCAAATGGTGCAGATGTGCACAATTATTATTTTTTTTTTTTTAGGAGCATGATAAAAATACAGCTATTAAAATTATTTCTGTTTCTGATCCAGTTGTAATGTTGCACTTTTGTTACCTTTGAGCATTCCCATACAGCAAACAGCAGATGTTGCTCACTACTGCTGTTTGTCATGGGTCCTTTGTAAACTCTGCGCAATGGAGTGGAATAAAATAACCCAATCAAGAATATTATTTTAACTGTGGCTTTTTCATTTCTTCTTCAGGTGCAAATGTTCTGGGTAAAACAGAAGACGCTGGGTGACTGATGATGGGACTGGAGACCCACTGATATGGACCAGTCCGTGCTAAAACCACCTGTTATGATTTTCTTTCCTGTTAATATTTGTGGTATACCAGGATAGTTTAGCTGCACATGACTGCATGTTTGTTTGTTTAGCTGGACAAAAACTAGTATGACATGACACAGTGTACAATAGATGTTACTGGAGTAAATTAGTTCTATTCCATCTGCTTCCTTATGATTTCTAACATGGTTTGGGATGTCATACCCAGGTGGCAGGATATCTGGGCATACAATATGAGGTTTGGGAGATATACTAACAATTGGTGTAGGTCATTCTCGTGTTACAGGATATCTGAGTTGGCAAAATAAGGTCTGAATCATGTCTCAGGTGTATCTATTACATCAGGAGTGTACTGGGAATCCAGTTATAGAGAAAGGAGATCTTACTGCAAACTCTATGGATGACTTCAAAGCCACATGAGTTTTTTCAGCAAGGTACACTTGGATCAGGTAATGTAATATCATCCTGAGGTAGGCATGGATTAGCGTGGATATCTGCATTGGATACTTTGTGTCTTAGAATTTAAGATTTGCTTGTAAGAATAATCCATGAAAGGTATTAGCCGACTGGAATTCTCAGATGGCCTAAAATGATAATAAAGTGGATGCATTTAAGCTGAGAATGATCCATTGTGAGTACTATATAGAACCTTATGATCTACAAGGCAGATCAGTGCATACACCATTAAAGCCTCACCAGCACCCACCCTCATATGGTACCTCCTGTCTCTAGGAGAGTGACAGAAGATAGATCAAGAGATAATTCATGGAAAACTATTTAGTTGTCAAGGGTCACCTTAATGTTGTTAAGGGTTTCACTGTATTTAATAGGAACAGTTATCTTATTCCAGTGATGGATCAAGCACTGGCAGATGAGTCCATCATGCTAACATGTCCAGTTTATTCATTGTTGAAGATTTAAACCTGTAGCACATGTATTTGTGGTGCTGTTAGTTTTGTAAAGGCACAGGAGATGAAAGAGGATAATGTCCTCTGTGGTTCTAAATACTAAACATAAATCACCTGAGATGAGTTTATAAGAAGCAGACTACAAGAAATGGATAAGGATTCAAGTCTAGTGTGTTAAACAAGGGTCTACATTGCTGTGTCATTTTTAGTTAGAAACCTCGTGTGTATTTCATGCTGTGTGATGTGTTTAAACCAACCTACACCAAAGGGGACATTGCACTCAGTAAGTGGTCTGATAAGGGATGACTAAAATTCATTTGATCAAGATGAGATGGTGTTAAGTATTAGTTGTTTTGAGTACTGTTGTTATTTGATGTTCAAAGAACATGTGCCATGATTTCTAATGACAGACTTGGTTTAGAGAGGGATAATGTCTATGCTGTAGATTGTAGAAAAAATGTATTTTCCAGATTTAACAATATTTGTTTTTTTAGTATTTGTTTGTCCATTTTTACATCAATTATTTATAAGATCTACACCAAGATGGAAATAATGTCAGTTGTTGAGTGAAGAGTCTGCAGTCAACAACAAATTTAGTTAGCTATATGTCTGTGTAATTCAAAATCACAAAAGTAGATGCTGAAAAAAATTGCTGCTAGTACAGAACTATGAATTCACTTTTTTATTTCTAGGCTAGCTCTAGCTACTTTAACTATGTGCATTCTGTCTAACAGTCATTTTTATCGACCTCATCATATAAGGGATTATGTTTAGATCCAGAGCCATAACTTTAGTGGGGCAAAAGGGGTGCTTGTCCTAGGTGCAAGCTGATAGGAGGAGTAATTAGCAGGGTGTGAAGGTGCAGAGGGTGCAGTAACAGCACTGAGAAATGGAGAATGTTAAGGCTTTAAGCATATCAAGGTATGCTGTTTGAACTGCATGACCACTGTCAATAGCTTCCTGTGACCCTTTCAAAGATGTTAACTAGGATAAATAGGCATAACTTACCCTTGGCAATGTGGTGGGTTCCATGACTTTGTAAATTGGACTAGTTAGGCTAATGAATCTGTAGTTACCAGGGTCGAAGTTAGCAATGTTTGTGCAAGGACATTACAATGACCATTTTCTATGCTTCAGTAATATGCCCAGTGAAGACACCTAGTTTGAAAATGTTCAGGAGAGGGTTTGATATGGTATAGTTGGCACTATTGATTAGGCATCCAGGAATGTTATCAGAGCCTAGATGTGGTATTTTTGGCTTCACTGAGGGTGGTTATGACTTGATTCATGATAATCAGGTCTACCTGAATTTGTCAAAATCTCAGATTATCAATCCCATTTTGTCGACAGTCAAAATATTGAACTTCACTTCATCGAAGCAGCATAACAGCAAAGATCTTCCCAGGGTAAGTAACCTTGTGCAAGATGGTGAAGTTTGCCCTTTTACCAACTATAGTGCGATCTCAGAATTGGTATATTTAGTTGGGGGGGAGGCACAACCCCTCACATTGGAGGTTATGGGGGTGTCGCCCACCACCTGGGTAAGTTTGGGATGGTGCGGTTTGGGTCTTTTTTGGGAGGGGTGTAACTGGTTACTTACCCTGGATGAATTTTTATTGTTCCGCTCATTCAATGATGTGGAATTTCAATATTTTCAGTGTCAACAAGCTGGGGTTCAATAATATGAGATTTCGACAAACTCAGGTAAATCCAATAAACATTGGAGGGGGTTGCATCTCTGGGATTTACATAATTTCTTTGATCATAGCTGCTGTGAAATTAGCACTAAGCATATGCTAGTATGTTAGAAATATCCTTTGGGTCAGAGTGGGCATTGTCATTATGGATTATCTCAGAGTATTGAGTGTTTTTATTTCTTAGTTTCTTGACATAATTGAAGAACAATTTGCAATTATCCTTGGTTTATACTGTAACTTTCAATTCATGTTTGGCTTCAACCTTGCTAATGATGTTTTTTTTTTTGAGTTCTTCACTGATTTTCTTGCTGGAGTACTTTTGGTGGGTCAGTTGTTTACTGTAGACATTTGGTATCAATTTTTATTTTATTGCAAAGTTTATTTTTGCAGGCCACCAAGGTGGTTTATTTTCAAGTTTTCCATTATTTTTGGTCATATTAAGGACTGGATAATCTGTACATCTTTGTAAATGCCAGGAAGCTCTGAGGTATATAGCAGCAGCTAAAGCTGCATGGGGGATGGAGGTAATAACAACATAATTTTTAAACGCTCATCATGGAGATATAAGAGATTTTCTTTTTTGAAGTCCTTAAACTCAGAAGTGTTCATTAAGAAAATCTTGGTGATTCTGACAGAGAAGAAAACTGCTTTGTGATCAGATCTGAGTAAGAACGTGGATACAATAGTTGAGGTACAGAAAGGAGCTATGATTGTTAGGCCAAGATTCAGAATATTAGTACTCCTTATGGATAAGCTGACCATTTGTTTAAAATAATTACCATTTATTAGGTCAAAGAACAACAGGACATGCTTAACATTTGTGATGTATGTGTTTTTCAGTTAATAGGTGGATAATTGGAATTCCCATCATAAAATTATTATGATTTATGACTGATTCCTCTAAGATACTCAGACATTTCCATGGTCACCTATAACAGTCTATGAAGTATAAATTTATCCTTTTGACTGTGATTGGACCTCTTTACAGTTGGTTTAAAAGTCATGGAGAACCCGTATGATGATAACAGGATCTCTGACAAATACTGATTCTACCCTTGTAGCTATCAATTGGTGGGAAAGTGGGAAACTAGACAAGTATGAAATCTTCAAGTTGCAGGAGAGCCTGAAGATAAGGCAGCTTATTATTTAGACTTCTTCACTGAGTAAAGCAATATTGATGTGGTTAGGACTGGGATCTAGTGAGGTATTTTTTCTATGTTGGGATATCTAGAAGATGTAAATTCACTATGGAACAACACAGGGCTTTTGCAAGTAAGCAGAATCCATGACATGATAAGTGCAGGCTATCACAGAGAAGCAAATAGGCCTGTCAATCATCTCATCCCGAGCTGACACTAATCCCACCCTCACCCCTACCCCCAGAATGACACCAGCTACTGAGACAATTACTAAAGCCAATTATATTGTATTAGTTTTAATCTGTGCATCATTCTGGGTGATGGTAGTTGTCACTCAGGACTGTGATCTTAGCTGTGTTGGACAGACACATAGACATATCCATCACATTTCTCTGTATGTGACTCTGAATTGAACACATCCAGTCATCCGTACCCACATAGTCACTATCAAGTTGTAGTCTTTTTTTGCTGGTTTGAGACATTTTAGGGTTATAACCAATATCATACAAGATGGCACCAGAAAGGCAAGTAATTGTCACCTTATTCTTGGTGAAAGTATAATTTATGTTTCTAATAACTGCATAACAGTAAATAAGACATTTCCATTTCTGTGTTATTACTTATTGGAAGGAGAGAGAAAGGGTCTACATTACTGTTACTCCCTGTAGTAAGTGACCTTATATCACGTGTTCTGGGTGATAATGGTGGCATTTTGGTACTGATTTGAGGCATAGGCTTGTTTCACCTTTTTTTCTACGAGAATATGAAAGTTAAGGGCTTGGCCAAATTTCAAGATATTTGAAGGATGTTGTTGATTCTGGTAATTCATTTAAATATTTATTATGTAGGGAATTAGGACAGCTGGATAGTTTTTGATGTGGCTAGAAAAACATAGCTTTAGTTTTTGGAAGTTAACAATTTCTGTCTTATTATGTAATGGTTAACTGATCATTAATGAGTATTGTTTGAATGTCAGAATGGTAGTAATTTGACCTGAAGATGACAATGTCATCAGAATACAAGATCAATGCTGTATGTGAAAGGTCACAATGAAGTTTGTAAAAAAATTAAATAAAGCAATGGGTCAAAGGTGGACTCATAAGGTACACCTTTTTGTATTGGTGTATCATCAAAAATAGATAACCTTATTTTGACTTCGATGACTGTTGGTGAGGAAGTTTTTGAACCAAGCTAAAGCTTCAGCACTAATGCCAATTTCCTTCAGTGTGTAGCAAATAATGGTGTGATCAGTTAGGACAAAGTCCTTAGTGAGTTTAATGAAGACTGTAAGATTGACTTTGTCCATATTTAGCAGGATATCATCAGTAAGGGTCCACAGATCAGTCATGGTGCTGTGTCCTGGCCTGGCACCATGTTGTTTTTGGGAGAGCAGATTGGTTTGTTTGTTGTTCTAGAAAAATTAGCTTAGATAATTCTTGCCAGAATTTTATCTAGGGTACAAAAGAATAGAGATTGGTCAAATGTGGGAGACATTTCGGGTTTGTGTTGCTTTGGCAGATGTTTAACTCATTACAGCTGAGTGACACCTCCATGTATTTTTGCAGTTACATCCTACTGATGCCTCTAGGTATCAAATATTGCTTGTTCATATTCTAGTGATTATTCCAAACCATGCCATATACAAAGTATTAAATATTTAATCTTAGAGCTTACACAAAAGAAATTCAACTGTACTAATACTTGACCTCTGTCTAGTGTAGGTAAAACAATATTAATTGTTGTCCATATAATATTTATTTATATTGTCATAAATGTCATATTTTTCTAAATATGTCAACAACCAAATAGCACAGACAGTACTGCTTAGCTTCATATGAAACCTCTAAGCTGGATGAATAAAATGTTGCTCATAGTATGCATGTAACTTGCTGAGATATTAAAGTTTTTACAAAATATTACAAACTTAATTGTTAACTGTGTTTACTGTGACTTATAAAATCCAGTTTAAGACCTAAAACCTACAAAATAATGCTATTTTAAAAATAATTTGTGCTAAAGAATTCACAATTAATACTTCTTTAGTAATCCATATTATTCCAGAAATTTGAAGATTTGTTGAAATTTTAGGACATAATTTGATTCTATCAAAAACTGTAGGTTCCACCCATTGGAAGTTACAGTGCAAACTTCCAGAGCTCTATTGGAAGAAATGAGTTAATGAAGGCAGCCTTCCAGAGGTGAGGTAGGATATTTTTGGAAAGACTGAGATTATAGGCTTTACCCTGAGAGGAAGGATGAAGTAGTCTTTGCAGAGGTGAAAAAATAAGTAATTGATGTTGTCAGAAACAGGGGAGTAACAGGAGGCATATGGTTTAGAAGGCTTTGATGTCATTCAGCTTTTATCAATTTAAAGTAGAAAGGGTGAATGAATGATGGTGGTGAGAGTGGCTGAGAATACCTATATTTATTCCCCTGCATAAAGGAGGACCTTCCACAGATCTGAGCAGTTACAGACCCATAAGTCTAACCAGTCACATATGCAAAGCCATGGAAATACCTCTCATGGAACTAGTCAACCGGGACTTAGGAAACCTCCAAGTACTAGACCCATCTCAGTCTGGATTTGTTAAGGGCAAGTCATGCTTACTAAACCTACTGAACTTTTTTGAAAAGGTCACCAAAGCAATGGATCAAGGCAAAACAGTACAAATCACATGTCTTGACTTGGTGAAAGCTTTTGATGCAATTCCCCACTCAGGCATGGTAGAAAAGATGAATAAATGGGGAATAAACCCCTATGTCACCAATTTGATTACTAACTGGCTCACAGATAAGGCACAGTTAATCAAATAAAGGGAAGTTACCTCCACAAAGAGACCAGTCACCATTGGAGTCCTCCAGAGTTATCTGCTGAGACCTGTCCTGTTTGGCATCTACTTTTATTAAGTAAAAGCCAATACCAAAAGGCCCTGGCTGACTAAGTTTACAGATGACTGCAAACTAGGAGCAGGCATTGAATCCCCAAATGACTTAGCCATCTTGCAAGAAGTTTTGTCCCAAAATAAATAACTAGTGCCAAAATCACGGGCTGAAATAAAATCCAAAAAATGCATTATTGTATCCTTTAGGATGTCACCGCCTAAGAGTTGAACCAATTGGTCAGGATTTGGGAACTTATGTGGACAGTGACGTGACGTTTGAACAATATGTTTCCATTGTTATAAGAAAGTCCTACCTTGCACAGCTTATAAACTAAGGGATTGTATCTTGATCTAGGGATGTCATTGTTCCCTCATTAGGCCAATAACTGAATATAATGCCTCCTCTGATATGCGTCTGTCTACACACATACAACAATAAATGGATACAAGCCCTAAACAACATGTCCTACAGGGAACAAGTCAAAGCTCTGGCACTTACTTTGTATCCTACAGACCACAAAGAGGTGAATTGTGTGTTGCATACAAGGCATCCTCCAGTTCATTATTGGTTGATTTATTGCATGTCATTAAGTCAAAATGACATCAGAAATCCTTGGTCTAGGAATCTAAACCTCTTCTGCAATATCAACAGAACAATTTGGAGGGACATGTATATCTCTCAGAGGACACTGCTACCACTGCTATGGAACAGACTTCCCATCCACATAAAGCAAAGTTCATCCCTGTCCATATTCAAGAGCAACTTAAATCTATGGATAGAAAATAATGCTTTATCCCATGCATGGGTCCTCACAAATTATCTATGGTATGATCTCAGTTATTCTCATTAGGGGTAATTATCGACCATGGGATAGGTAGGGCCAATCTATACACAAATGGGATGAGTTATTTCAAGCACAAAAGGGACATTTGCTAGGCTTGAAATGGTCCACAAAGGCAGCTAGCCTAGTACTTACCTAAGATCTATCAACCCATAAAATCCTGCAATATGTCAGTGAGATTACTAAAGAGCTCATGTTCCTACAATTGAAAGTAAGGAAAGTTAGGGGAAAACAGTAAAAACAGCAGGAAATATGTAACTGTATGCAGCAAAAACTTGATTGTATGGAAAGTGCAGTAAAAATGACCTGAACATTAAATTAAAAAGTTGCATGAATGTATAGAAACTTGTCTAGAGAAGCAACAGCATTAAGAATGCAAAACATTCAGAGCAACCATCAGAGTCATCAGGCTGAGAGACAGACTGGAGAGAAAAGACACAGTATGCTATGTAGAATGGTGGATATGGCAAGTCACTGAAAAATTGACTGGTTTAATAAACAAATACAGCATACAGGGCTGGCAGATTTTCTGGAAATGCTGGCAGACCACAGCAATTTTGAAATGCCATAGTTATGTGCTGAAGGAGTAGATTTTTTAAGATAGCAGCACTCAGGAAGTCTTTGTGATGTGTGGTTGTAGAATAAAAACACTACATGATTTTGCACGACATACTTATATGAAATGAAAACGTCTACTTACAGCAGCCTGGTATTTAAGATAAGTAGGGACAACAGCTTTCCTAATATCTCTTGCAATGCTCAAAGTTATTTGGAAAGAAAATATATTGAGGACGAAGAATGAAACAGAAACAATACACATTTACAAAGATGTGGTAGTGGGAAAAAATTATTGGTGGATGGAGGCATACCTCTCAGCTGTCCAGATTTTTGCCTCATATTCTTGATCTGTTCTTGATAAAATTTGTTGTTTTCTCACAAATCACTCCGGATTGAAATCACTATATAATGACATTCAAACCCGTACTTATGAATCTCCTACATATTCATGAGTCAAAGAATACCGGAAATACAAGATCTAGGGACTCAGATTTTCTTTGTGACTTAAACAGTACATCCTGAAGAGATAGATATGTGTCCCAGAGTCTACCGCTCCTATAGAACATCCATGTGAAGCTGAGTTCATCTGTTACTCAGTTTAAGTTTAAGGAAACTCTCCTTAGCATGGAGAACATCGATATCTGTGCAGTAACAGAAACCTGGTTCAAGGCTCCCGAGAGCACCCCAGCACTACCAGGTTATACCTCATACCATGCTTTTCGGCCCCAAAACTTGGACCGAACCACAAAAGGAGGGGGAGTATCAATATTCGTCAAAGATACCCACACCTCCAGGTTGGTGGCACAGCACGAAGCATCAGAGACTATCCATGTGCAACTAACAGTGGGTAAAACTGCCTTCCAGTATATAGCCTGCTACAGACCACCCTCCCAAACCCAGGAACCCCACTCGGCCTTCCTGAGAACACTGGAAAATATGAAGGTCTCTCCAAACACCATTATATTGGGCGACTTCAACTAACCAAACATAGACTGGGAGCATTACTCTAGCTCCAACCCCCTAGCCCAAAGATTCCTAGAATTTATAAACTCAAATGCTATGGAACAACTTGTTACCACTCCCACAAGAGGGGAAAACATACTGGACCTGATCATCACCAACATGGGAGCTCTATGCTCCAGACCAGAAGTTTATCCCTCACTGGTAAGATCAGACCATAAACTATTCTCACTGGATATTCACATCCTGACGCCACCCCTTGCCCAAAAAACCACAGTGAAAAACTTCGATAAAAGCAAATTTCACACTCCTCAAAACCGAGGTGGAATCCTTCAAAGCCCCTGGGCCTGTGGAAAATACGGCCCAGACCACAGAATCCTTTATAAATGCATTCTATGAACACCTTCAGGAATGCATGGATCATGCAATCCCAAATAAAACCAAGACCCAATGCTCCAAAGGCAGGCGTCCTGTCTGGTGGACCCCAGCCATAAACAAACTATATCTTAGAAGGAGGAAGTTACTACATGATAGAGCAAAATCCCAAAAAGGGAAGGCATCTCTGATAAGTATTATCAAAAAACTACGGGCACTCATAAAATCGTCTAAGGCCAGCTTCAAGAGAAAAATTGCACAGGACACTAAGGATAATCAAAAGGCTTTCTTTAGTTATGTTAGAAACCTGGGTGGGAATTCCCAGATATGCTCAGAATTAGTCCAAAATGACAAAAAATACACTGAACCCACAGACATTGCCAACATCCTAGCTGACAGGTTCAGCGCAAACTTCTCCCCCTCCACCAAAAGGGCAAATATCTATCCCAGCAGAGTGCTGCCCCCCTGACATCTCAGATGCTCAGGTAAGAGCCGCCCTCTCCAAAGCAAAAAACACAGCATCAGTGGGACCAGACGGTGTCCCGGGCTGCGTCCTACATGAACTCCAAGAAGAGCTAAACACAAACATAAAACTACTGTTCAATCTCAGCCTTACTACAGGATATGTATCCAAAGAGTGGCGTACAGCAACAGTGGTCCCTCTCCACAAAGGTGATGCCTCAACGGATCCTGGAAACTATCGCCCCATAAGCCTGACTAGCTTGGTTCCCAAAGCTATGGAAAGGATCATCATGGACCTCATAAATAAAGATATTGGGGACCTACAGACACTGGATCCTACCCAGTTTGGCTTTGTTAAAGGCAGATCCTGCCTCTTAAACCTGGTCAATTTCTTTGAAACAGTCACCAAGGCCATTGACGAGGGGAAGGTGGTCCACACAGCCTACATGGACCTTGCAAAAGCCTTCAATACAATACCCCACTCGGGCATTATAGATAATCTCACCAGCTTAAATATAAATCCCTATGTCACTAGATGGGTTGCAAACTGGCTCAAGGACAGAACCCACATGGTTAGAATTGCTGGAGCCATATCAGACTCCAAACCAGTTACAAGTGGCATCCCACAAGGCTCAGTCATGGGACCTCTCTTGTTCGGTATATATTTCTCGGAGGTACAGGCCAACACAGAATGACTGTGGCTGACCAAGTTCACAGATGACTGCAAACTAGGTGCCATAATTGACTCTCCAGCTGACACAAGCATCCTACAAAAGAGCCTCATAGAAACAGACAACTGGTGCCAGAGCCATGGCCTCAAGCTAAATGTCAAAAAGTGTATAGTCATCCCCTTTGGCAAAAAAAGTGCCCACAAATTACTACATAGGTGGTAATCCATTAAGTACGGAAGAAGTAATTAGGGACCTGGGGAACCAAGTTGATAGCAATCTCTCATTTGAAAACCACGTGGCCAAAGTGGTTAGAAAAATAGCCCACCTAATCATGAAGGGATTCACATCTAGATCGGGGAGGTCATCATGCCTCTTTACTCATCCCTCATCAGGCCCATAATTGAGTACAATGCCCCTTTTGGGATGTACCTTACCAGACACCTGCAGCAACTGGAAAGACCCCAAAAGTACCTCACCAAGAGGATCAAAGGGCTCAAACAGATGCCATATGCTGCCCAGTTAAAGAAACTCCAGCTCTACTCAGTGGCATACCGCCTGCTCAGAGGCGATCTGTGCCTGACGTATAAAGCCATGTCCAACCCGGAATTAATGGACATGCTGCACCTCAGAAAATCCAAATCCCATCGAGCTACGTGCTCGAGAGACTTGAACCTCAGCACTGAAATAAATAGGACATGCTGGAGGGACAGATTCATAACCCAGAGGCTCCTTCACTCTGGAATAAAATCCCAGTCCAGGTTAGGCAAAGTCCCTCACTGACTCTCTTCAAGAGGAATCTTGATGAGTGGATGGGAGATTGTAGGTTTACCTCTGGTATCACTTCTGTGTCACTGTTAGACAGAGGCACAGTATACTAACCTCGAAAAAGGGCATAGCAAAATTAATTTAAAATGGGTGGCGAAAGCCAAACACACTCTGGCTAGGCTTATAAATGCCCTAGGGCAGATAGCCTAGTATGAACCTATGAACCTATGAAGTGCAACCTAGACCAGTGGATGGGAAAAGGAAATTTACACCAGGCCTGGCACCCATGTCCCTTATGGACAGAGGTAACTTATAATTGCCTGGATCTCAATGACTTATTCAAATACAGGACATCATTATTCTTTCGGGAAAACTTGGTCAGGGTTAGGAAGGCTCCCAGGGTCATTCGCCTAGTATCAGTCTATGAATCTATGAATCTATAAACCTATTGTAGTTTCATAGGTTCATAGGTTCATAGGTAGGTACTAGGCTATTGGCCCTAGAGCCTATACAAGCCTAGCCAAAAAGGTACCCTGGCTTTCGCCACCCAAGAAAATTATATTCCTGTGCCCCTGTCAAGCAGAACCACAGAAGTGATCCCCAGGATGAATTTCCTATTACCCATCCACAGACTTGATATCTTTCAGAAAATCCATGCTAACATAGAACTTGTTATTCTAGCAATGTTCTACATTTATAAGAACAATATTTAAAATTTGTTCCTAATTTTGGGCCTTTGTCTTCCATTATTTTAGGCTTTGTCCAGATTTCTTGTGTTAAAAGGTTGAGAGGTATGGTTGGAGGGAGACAGGATTTCCCTGCAATTGTTACAAATGCCTCAAATGCTTCATCTGGCACAGAAGAAGAAATGACTGTTGATTTTATAGGTCCTCAGCAAATAAAAGGAGGGGACCAGGTATGTTAATGAATGTAAAGCGGGGTAATTAGGATTAATCTTAAGGTAAAACCTTGAGAGATGCAACATGTAGAAAAAAAGGGCTATAAGTGGATAGCTTCAAGATGGGAAAAAGGCAATGGCCAAAGGTAGGTGGAGATTTTAAGCAGCTCTACTGAACAATGAAAGGCAGTGAAGGTAGTCAAAGATGATAAAGGGAGATTTTGAGGGGGAGGGGCATAGGATTTGTCTTAAGTTCTCTCTATGAGCTCACTGAAAACAGATCAGAGGACTTTTACAACATGATGAAGAATCTTAAGTTCTGAAGAAAGAAAGAGACAGAGTTTTCATGAGGGAAACTTCAGTGTGTTGTTAGACCCCCAAAAGGAACAGGAAACTTGAAGAGTTTAATTTCAAAAAGCACTAGCTGTGTGGATCTGACAGGAGAAACTGCTGGATGTATGGCAAATACTGCAACCAGTAGTGGCATAGTTTAGATTCTCAAGATGTTAAATAAAACAAATTAGTAGGTTGAGCAGACTGTTGGTAGATGGGAAAGTATTTGTATACTATGGAGAAAGAAACGTATTGGATCACGCCATTGTTATAATGAGTTGGTAATTAGAAAAACAGAGTGTAGCTGGATATAGATGTAATATAGGACATTGGATGAAAAAGATTATATTAAATGGACATCATATATGGTTAGGGAAATGGTAGAATTATATAAAAATGCCAAGGGCACACTGGGAATCTGTGAATAGGATGGTGTGAAATCTACCTGCAGGAGTAACATTTTGGCTAGAAGAATAAGAATGAGAAAAGTCATGGTGCAGGAAGTGAAGACTGTAGAGGGTAGTCTTAGGAAGTTGCAAGATGTTGAATAAGGAGAGGTAAAATCTCAGGATATAAACAGGGCAAGTAGCCACAAGAGACACATTTCAAAGAATATGAGGTGTCAAAGCTAAAAGTTAAGTTGGTGGAAGATGGACAGGATAGTAGGCAAAGGGGAAAAACTGATATGATGATGATGTGGAGGATCAAGGATCAGTGAAGGAAAGCTTTGATCAGTTCAGTGGAAGACGAAAGCAGAAAGGAAAGCAGTATGAATGAGAAATAAGGGCATTATTTTAAAGTTATTACATTGAGCTTTATAAAATGGTACCCCCCCCCAAATTACTTTTGGTTTATAAATGGAAAGGATATGTGTTGTGTAAGGAGGAGCAACAGGTAATACATTTGTTGATAGGAAACAATGAGGAAATTGAGGCCATTAGGCATCTGAAAGGGTGGTAAAGCAAGTAGTCAAAATGGGTACCCCTTTAACTTTCATAAAAGAGTGAGCTTTCAGGTGAGCAACACAATGTCAGATCTGCTCAGTGATGTTATAGAAAAAGAGAGACCAATGAAGTGTATGGAACAGACCACAGCAATAGTATTGTACAAAGAGAAAGAAAAAGACAGATGCCAAAGATTATCACCCTCTATCTCTGAGAAATATAGACAACACATTTTTGCTTATATTTTGATGACAACAGTGGAAAAGTCCTGTTGAGTATAATTGGGAATGAACAAGTTTGTTCTGGTAAAGGTAAATCATTCATGGCCTGCTGGCGTACTCCTATAAACTTTGTAGAATTGACTGATATATAAAGACAGGAAAAGGCAGGAATTGTATCGATGGGAATTCAAAAAGCCTTTGACTTGGTCTTGTGAGAAATTATGACAAATATCCTGACAGAGACCACTGAAAATGGTAGGTGGCTGTAGGGTGTGGAAACCCTTTTTTCTGGGCCCCAAAATTGCAAGTATTTGTAAATGATGGATTTACAGAAGAAATAGTATTAGGAAGAAGAGCCCATTAGGGTTGTCTGTTATCAACAGGGTTGTCTTGTTATCAACAGGATTATTTTAAATGGTCATTCAGTGTTTGGTAAGAGAGTGAGGGAAAGCTGGACGAGGCAGAACAGTGGTGGGGAAAGGAGAGGTATGTATCTGTTTGCAAATGATTTCATGATGCTTCTTGAGGATTGTGCTGTGCAACTTTCATGAATATTGGAGCTATTTTGTAATTTTTTTGTAATATGTCAGCACTTCATTACCACCCCAAAGGTCTGCGGTAAATGAGAAATACACAGAAGAGAATATGTTCTGCACTACCTGAAAATATGGGGGTGGGAGTATATGGGGTTTAAAGTGTAGAAAACTGTAGCTAAGATTAGAAACAAGAACTGGGTGGATCTGAAAGCAAGGATTTGAAAAATGTTAGATGCATGGCAGGTAGATTGGCTACACTTGGGGAAGAACAGAAATAGTTCACACAGTGATTCTTCTGTATGTACCTAATATGGGATTGTGTGTCCAGATCAGCCCCCTAAATAAGATCATAGAAGATATCTAACTAGTTTGTGGCAGATTTGTGTGGAAAACCAAAAGACAAAGGATCACGAAGGATAGGCGTAGGACTCACAGGAATGCTGAAGGATGGGGCATGCTGGATTTCAGGTGATTAGTGGCCACTATAGATATTATACAAAGGCTGAGAGGCATAGAAAATGAAAATTTGGCATAGGCTGCCTCGGGTAAAGGGCTGAAGGGCAGGAAACAGAAAGAAAGTGAGCATGGTAGACAATGGTGCCAATAATATAATTAATAGGTTCATAGGTTCATGAGTAAGTACTAGGCTATCTGTCCGAGGGCATCTATAAGCCTAGCCAGAATGTGTTGGCTTTCGCCGCCCCCTTATATTAGTTCCCTGTGCCTCGGTCCAGCAGAGCCATTAGTTCCTTGTGCCTCTGTCCAGCAGAGCCAATGCAGTGATCACCAGGGTATATTTTCTGCTTCCCATCCACTCATCAAGGTTTCTCTTGAAGAGTGTTAGTGAGGGGCTCTGCCTAATGTAGATTGGAATCCTGTTCCAAAGCATGGGGAGTCTCTGGGACAGGAAGCTATCCCTCCAGCATGTCCTATTTATCATTGTGGTGAGGTTTACATCCCTAGAGCATGTGGCTCTTGGGGATTTGTTTTTTTTTTTTAGGTGGAGCATGTCCATCAATTCTGGGTTGGTCATGGCCTTGTATGTCAGGCAGAGATCACCTCCGAGTAAGCGGTATACAACCGAGTACAGCTGGAGTTTCTTCAGTCAGGCTGCATAGGGCATATGTTTGAGGCCAGTAATCCTCTTGGTGAGGTACTTCTGTGGTCTTTCCAGCTGTTGCAGGTATCTTGTAAGGTACATCCCAAATGGGGCATTGTACTCTATGATGGGTCTGATGAGTGATAAGTAGAGGGGCACAATAACTTATTTTGTTCTAGATGCGAACCCTTTTGTGATTAGGTGGGCCACATAGAAGGATTTTCTAACCACCTTGGCAATATGATTATCAAAGGAGAGATTACTATCTACTTGGGTCCCCAGATCCCTTATTACATTTTCTGTATTTAGGGGACTACCACGTATGTGGTAGTTCAAGGGTACTTTGTTTTTTTCCAAAGG
The DNA here is from genome assembly GCF_019279795.1 of Protopterus annectens. NCBI lineage: Eukaryota > Metazoa > Chordata > Ceratodontiformes > Protopteridae > Protopterus > Protopterus annectens. Next base: position 446,683,893 of record NC_056748.1, on the reverse strand, counting down.
GGTGACTATGTACTTTTTGGCATTTAGCTTGAGGCCATGATTTTGACACCAGGTATCCGTCTCAGTGAGACCCTCCTGGAGGATGTCTGTATCAGCTAGAGAGTCAATTATGGCCCCCAGTTTGCAGTCGTCTGCAAACTTGGTCAGCCATAGTCCTCCAGTTCTTGCCTGTGCCTCTGAGAAGTATATACCGAACAGGAGGGGTCCCAGGACTGAGCCCCGAGGGGCGCCACTTATAACTGGTTTAGAGTTGGACCCATAGCCTGCAGCTCTCACCATTCGGGATCTATCTGTGAGCCAATTGGCAATCCATTTCATTATGTAGGGGTTTCTTTTCAGGCTGGTGAATTTGTCTATAATCCCAGAATGGGGAATGGTGTCAAAAGCATTTGCGAGGTCTAGGTAGGCTGTGTGGATCTCCTTTCCCTCGTCTAAAGCCTTGGTAACTGTCTCAAAGAAGTCCACCAGGTTTAATAGCCTGCTATGGTGTCAACTGCAGGTCACAAATAAAGGAGACAGATGTAATAGGAATCTATAGTGGAGCTGACTTAAGGAGTTGCTGTGAAAGATGGTACTCTGGGAAGAAAACTACAGTTACAAAATTATAAAAAAAAATTATAAAAATTATGAAATCACTGGCAATTACAGACCCATGAGTCTGACCAGCCTCATATGCAAAGCTATGGAAAGATGTAATCAATCAGGACATAGGGAAACTCCAAACACTGGACCCATATCGGTTTGGATTCATCAAGGGTAGGTCATCACCTGCTGGATTTTCTGAAAAGGTCACCAAAGCAATGGATGAAGGCAAAATGGTACACACCACATACCTCAACATGATGCCATTTATTCTCATTAGGGGTAATATATAATTATCAACAATGGGATGAGTAAGGCCAGTCTCTAACCAAATGGGGTAGGTTAATTTGAGCACAAAAAGGGAAATTGTCTAGGCTTAAAATGACCCACAAGGGCAGCTTGCCTACTGCTTACTATGAACCTATGAACCTATGGGCGGGAATTAGAATGGAGAGGTACACAAGGAATCTACTTCTTTTCTCAAACAGAATTATAATTTATGAAAAGAAGACTGATTGCTATATTGGGGTATTCTTAGAGCTAGTAGCCTGAGTATTCACAAGAGTCCACATAAGAGCAAGGAAATGTGCAGAGATTCATGATGGAAAAAGTAAATTATGAGGTAGACATAGCTTTAGGAAAAAAGGAGAGACATATAAAAAAGGAAGAACTGGAATCATGTAGAGGAAATCAGGGGAACATATATGTGAGTCTGCTTTTGGGAAGTTGAGGGATCAGTGGAGTAAAGAGGATACAATATGGGCAGAAAATGGTTTTGGAAAGGAATATTAGCAATGATGAATATCCTTAAAAGAGAATGGCCCTGTTGGGGTCAGTATAGTAGGGTGGTGCACGGGTTCCAGAATCTCAGTAAGAATACAATGAGTATGATATCTGGGTTGCCTGATTGAAAGTTTAGGTTAGCGAATACCTAAACATCAATCTGGTAATAGCGAAAGCAAAAAAACGCGAATGGCCAATTTAACGCAGGGAAAGAATTCCCTTGGCCATTATGCGGATGATGCCCCTTTCCGTACTGTAGAGTGAGCATGGAGTTGGTATATTCAGTTAGGGGGATGTGGGGGCACAGCCCCCCATATCAGGGGATGTGGGTGGGATGAAACCCTTTTTTGCAGCCGAGGGAATTCATCCCCTACATTACATCGGCCGTTCGCTTTTTTAATTTTTTCGATATTACCAGATCGACGTTTAGGTATTCACTAACCTAAACGATCAGATAATATAGATGCTGATATCCACCTTCAGAGGGTTAGAGATGTGGGGAAGAAAATGTTGATCAGTACATACAAACATATACACATGCATATTATTTCAGTCATGAGCTTGCCCTTCTAGCCTGCCAATATAGCAAAATGGTTATTCCCATAATAAGTGCCCAGGTTATTCTCAAGGCTGGTTTTAGGCCACTTAGACCTATTTGGCCCAATAGGGCCCTGTTCCCTAAGGGGGTCCCACACTGGGCTGTGGCAAGTTCAGTATGCCTTTTGTGGCCTACAAGCTGTGCTTAAGAGGCATTATAGTAAAGTGCAAGACAATTTCCTGCCTGTAGTCTTGCTTCTACATTTGCTACAAATCTCATCAATGGCAGTTAGTGGCACAGTTTGCATTTCCTGCCATTCATTGCTCCAGTGGCTAGTATATTATTAGTATCACAATCTGTGGCACTTGTACGACTCATAGTGTTAGCTGATCATTCTCCATTGATAGTTAGTAGCTGTTACTGGAGATCAACAGGGTTTCTAGTCTAAAACTGAGGTTGGATTAATACTCTGGTTTTGTGCATCACTCCAGTTACTGTTCCAGAGGATAGTAAAACCATATTTAATACAAAGACTGACAATGGTACTGTGTTTTCTTTTCCTTCTCTTGCTGATATGAGCTATAGGGTATATGACTGATTCTTAATGAATATTATTTTATAAAAATAACTATAGAATTGTCAGCAAACATTTGCAAGCACAAAAAAAAAAGAAAATATACTGTGATATGGGATAACTTTTAAGCTCCAATACTTACGACATAATGTTACCAGTTCAGCAGTATGGCAGAAAAATGTTTGCTACAGATGCAGAAAAGATGAAACAATCCAAGAGAAACAAAAAACAAGGTTTGTGTGTTGAGTGGAGAGAAGACGTACATGAAAAGGAGGGGGGTGGAGACAAATAGAAACTTAAAGATAGAACGTGGTTGGGCTGGATTGATGAAGAGTTTTCTGGGGAAGTATGTTACAGAAAGTTGAACAAAGTGTGTAAGTTTTGCATGTTTTCCCTAGGTCTGTGTGAGTTTCCTTAAGACATTCTGATTTCTTCTCACATGCCAAAACATGCTGCATAGGTGCTACCATGAAGCTCCTCTGCATGTAATCTTGTTGTCCTTGTGGCCTGAGCTATAGCTGGAAATGGTCTAAAAGCATTAATCCGTTTATCTGGTTTAGCAAATAATCCAAATAAACTTTCAGAAATAGTTATGTGTGTTTTAAGAGTGTGAGCAATGCCATTTCTAAGGAGAGATCTATTTTATTTTTACTATTATTATTATTATTATTATTGTTAATCATTCCAAGAAAGTTCAATAGTTTTACAACTGCAGCAATGTATGAGAATTAACTCTGCAAGGGACTTAACAGTTTAGAACAGCTGTAGGAGGTGACTGGAAGCACATAAAGTAAGACAGAGTTATTATGCTACTAGAATGTATAACTGGTTTTAAAAAATGTCCATGTTCTTTTTGGCTCCCCATAAGCATCCAGCCCATCCTCACTCACTCAATTGTCTGGACATCCTAGTATCCTAGCATAATGGACATGGAGATGAAAGCTGAGGACTGTGATGAGTCAGAAGATTGTTTCTGGTTTTACCTTTCAACTGAGTTTAATTTAGAGTAGCATGGTCTGCTTAGTGTTGTGTTTTTCCACAAAACAGACGATACTAAATAAAGATATTATTCTGTTTAATGTAGAATAGAAACATACATACCTGATACCTAATTTAAAATAATCTTAAATCCAGGAGGCTGGGGGGTGGAAAACAGTTGGGGTGAGAGTAGATTGGTAAGTGGTATAGTCAGCTTGGGGCCCCCTCCATAATTTTTCAAATTGCTAAGGCTGGCCCTGATTATTCTTAAAAATATCTAAAGTAGTGCCTGTTTCATGTAATTTAGTAGTCTATTCTATGCATCAGCTACTCTGCCAGAGAACCAATTACTGCACTTCTTATACCTATGGAATTGTCCGCTTAGGTTGTCTGATGATTCTCTACTACAGTTTGATAACCCCAAATATTCCCAGAGGTAGTTGTCTGCAAATGTCCTATATACCAGGATAAGGTCTGTATGAGACACTGTACAAGTTCAGATATTTTAGTTTTTCATAATAACTTAAATTTTCACAGCCATGGATAACCTTAGTATATTTCCCCTGTACTCTTTCCACTCGTGCATTTTTTCTTATAAGGTTTCTATATTTTTTTCCATACTCAAGTTTGGGTCTAATGTAACTAACACACAATTATTTCATCATTTCTGAATTCCTAGACTTTATAAATCTTTTTACACAACCTATAGTTCTACAACTGTCATTAACAATCTGGTTGATATGATTAGAAAAACTCAAAGTTGGATCTACCCATGTAGCCAGGTCCTTAAATGAAGCTACAGTTTCAATCACTGTGTACTGTATTAAATATTCACCTTTTAGTCTCTGTTGCCCAAATCTCATAAGCTTTGTTTTTGATGTATGAATTAGCATATTATGCTCCTGTGTCCAAATGGTCAAGTTAGTCAGGTTCTTTTGTAGACAGTCCCCATCTGTAACACATATAATCAGTTTATGCATTTTCAGTCATCGGCATACAAACTGTAGAACTCATAGTATGGAAAAGACAGATACGAAAGGTACAACTTAAACAAAGTAAGGACCTAGGACATGTAGGGAGGTTGTACCATTATGGAAGAGCTGGAAAACACCAACAACTGCTCTAATAAAATAATAAAAACTGCAAATATTGCCAAACTAATCCAACAACACTGGTTTATTGAACGTGAAGAGCTTTCCGTCTCGCTATTAGCGAGACTTCTTCAGACTAAAAATCATTTACAGAAAGTCAGTATTTAAATTATACCAGCAGTTACCAGATTACCCCAACCACCAATCAGAACAAAAGACTACTTACAATAACCATTCTAACAACTCTAATCTATTAGTCATGAGTTTATGTATATATACATGCCATATCCACAAACATCATATTAAAAATGTTTAAAAATGTTTAAAAACGTTGTTATAATACTACTACGAACACAATTAATAAGACTAGGTTACAGTATTCACTATATTCATCAATGCAGTAATACACAAATACATATATACATAAATAATAGATTAATTCAGAAAAGCAACCACTTATAAAACTTCATTGTAATTCCAATAACACCACATACATAACAACCTCAATCAGTCAAATGATCAACCCCCCTCCAAACAATATATATATATATATATATATATATATATATATATATATATATATATATATATATATATTTATTCTATATTTTATTAAAAATACATTAAAACATGTAATATTACCTTGAAAGACTTTTTAATTTTAGAATACATGCAATTGAATACATTTCATTCAGGCCTGGATACTGATAGGCCGGGGTCCGTAATTGCCATTTTAATTTCAGCCTTTCCAGCAATAGTGCTGCAGGGCCCCCCTCATATCCACTAGTTCCACAGAACCAACTGATATTGCCAACATCCTGACAGATAGGTTCAGTGCTAACTTTACCCCCCTCACACCCCCTAAAGGGCCCATCTTTATAACGGAAGAATGCAAAGTTCCTGTAATCACGGCTGCACATGTAAAAACCTCATACTCCAAAGCCAAGAACACAGCATCCATGGGACCTGACAACATCCCAGGCTGCCTTCAACATGAACTATAGAATGAACTGGCATCCCACATAAGTACCATGTTCAATCATAGCCTCACCTCAGGCTTTGTGCACACTGAATGGTGCACCGCGATGGTTATCCCACTCCACAAAGGGGGGACCACAACAGACCCTGGGAACTACCGCCACATTAACCTGATGATCCTGGTCTGCAAGGCCATGGAATGTATCATCATGAAACTCATAAACAAAGACATTGGAGATCTCCAAACTCTGGACCCCACACAGTTCAGGTTTGTAAAAGGCAGATCATATCTCCTAAACCTGATAGACTTCTTTGAAGTAGTCACCAAAGCCATAGATGAGGGTAAGGTGGTTCACACAGCCTATCTAGATCTCGCCAAGGCATTCAACACCATCTCCCACTCTGGAATTATAGATAAACTCACTAAACTAGGTATAAATCCCTATATCACAAGATGGGTTGCCAACTGGCTTACTGACAGAACCCACACTGTGAAAGTAGCAGACTCCAAATCAGACTTCAGACCAGTGACAAGTGGAGTACCAGAGGGTTCAGTCCTGGGTCCTCTCCTGTTTGGTATCTACTTCTCTGAAATAAAACACAGAAGGTCTTTGGCTAGCTAAATTCACAGATGACTGCAAACTAGGAGCCATAATCGAACCTCCTAATGATGTGGACATCCTACAAAAGGGCCTCACTGAGACAGATGCCTGGTGTCAAAGCCATGGTCTCAAGCTCAATGCCAAAAAGTGCATTGTCATCCCCTTTGGTAAAAACTCTGTACTCATGGACTACCACATAGGCGGTAGTCTACTTAACACCAAAAGTGTGATAAGAGACCTTGGGACACAGGTGGACAGTAATCTCTCCTTTGATAATCACATCGCCACAGTGGTCAGGAAATCCTTCTACGTGGCACACCCAATCACAAAAGGTTTCTCATCCAGAAAAAAAGAGGTAATTGTTCCCCTCTACTCATCACTCATTAGATCCATTATAGAGTACAATGCCCCTTTTGGTATGTACCTCACAAGACATCAACAACAACTGGAAAGGCTGCAAAAATACCTCAAAAAAGAGGATTACAGTCCTCAAACAGATGCCTTATGCAGACCGTCTCAAAAAACTCCAGCTTTACTCCATCGCATATCGCCTACTCAGAGGCGATCTCTGCCTAACATGCAAAGCTATGTCAAACCCAGAGCTATTGGACATGCTCCACTTAAAGAAATCCCAATCCCTCCAAGCTATACGCTCTAGGGACATAAACCTTGTCACCACAATAAACAGAACATGCTGGAGGGATAGATTCCTGTCCCAGAGACTTCCCATAATCTGGAACACACTACCTATATATGTCAAACAGAGCTCCTCATTAGCACTCTTCAAGAAAAATCCTGATAATTGGATGGGTAATAGGAAATTCACCCCAGGGATCACTTCTGTCACTTGCTTGACAGGGGCACAGGAAAATAATTTTCTTGGGTGACGAAAGCCAGGGTACCTTTTTGGCGAGGCTTGTATAGGCCCTAGGGCCAATAGCCTAGTACCTACCTATGAACCTATGAACCTATGAAATACAATCAATAGCTCTGAACTTAAATGAATGAGTAGGACATTCTATTACATGTCTGGCCAGTGCACATTCATGTTTGGTAGTCTGAATGCTGTAAAGGTGCTCATATGCTCTTTCCTTGAGCTTCCTATCGTTTTTTCCGATATAGAAAGCGAAGCACCTCTGGAAGTATGCCAGATATACTACTCCCTTGCTACTACAGTCAGATTTCTGAATGGTCTTATAACTAGTCTCTCTAATGGTGAAACTTTCACCTATATCCATATATGGACAATAGGCACACCTACTACATTTATGCATCCCTTTTCTGTTAAGGCGACTAATACATCTTTTGCTCATTCCTAATAAGGACTTAAGGTTGTTTCCCCATTTAAACACCACTTTAGGGGGATCTTTAAGTTTCAAAAACAGGGCAGAATCAGGCCTAATAATATCCCAATTTTTATTAATGATCTCTATAATACCATATCCATCTAAACTAAACATGGTAATGAAGCTTACCCATTTTAAGTTCCCTGCATTCCCCATACATTCCGGGATGGCTCCTGAAACACTAAACCCAGATTCTTCACCTAATATTGGTCGATAAAACACCATAAGTCTCTTGTCCTTCACTTCCTGTATCAATTCCCTTACAAATGGAACAGGACATCCCCTTTTAAGGAATATTTCTTCAAGTTTGTCACATTCTAATAAAAATTCCATATCCCTAGACACCATTCGAGCTGCCCTTACTTGCTGACCCTTAACTACGAAACGTTTCTGGAACAAAGGGTGACAGCTGCTGAAGTGAAGAAAGGCATTCGAATAGGTACCTTTTCTAAAAATACGGGCAGAATATAAATTATTTTGTAGGTCTTTCCTTAGATCAACATCCAAATAAGCAATTCTTCCTGCATCAAATGTAGAGGTGAATTTCAAAAATGTTGTAGTGTTGTTAAAATATGTTACCAAGCTGGCTGCATCACTTACATCTCCCTCTATCAACATAAAAATGTCATCCAGGAAATGTATATAAAAATGTATCTTCTCAATTATATGTGGTACTTTCTGCACATATTCTGTTTCCCAGTACGCCATTACCAAATTGGCGAAGATGGCCCCACAAGGGGAATCCATTGCTAAGCCTATTTTTTGAACAAAAAACTTTCCATTGAAAGTAATAAAATTATTTGACAATACCATGTCCAATAATTCAGCCAACAAGGTGATCTCATCCTTAGGGGCTCCTAAATCATGTAACAACAGGCTGACCCACTCAGTACCTCCATATGTGGGATAGATGTATATAAATCTTTTACGTCTATTGTTAAGAAATTCAGCTTGTAGTTAAACTTTAACTTCTGAAGACTAGCTAAGAATGACCACGAATCTTTACAAATATAAGGTTATTGTACTATGTATTTTTTCAAACAGTGGTCTATATACTTGGCACATGCATTAGTGATGCTATTTCTTGCATCCAGCAGTGGTCTCATTGGTGGATCAACAATACATTTGTGTATTTTTGAGATACCAAACAAAATTGGTATTTTAGGGACTGGCATACTCAAATAATTATATACATTCACATCTATCCTTGCTTCAATTAACAATTCTTCCAAAAATTATCGTAATCTCGCATACGCTACATTCAATTCATTCCTCCAGTGGACTGGTTATAATGAACAAAATCGATTATCAATTGAAAATGGAAAAAATAATTGCAACTTATATTTATATGGAGGTGTCAAGGAATGAATTGAATGTAGCGTATGGGAGATTTCACGCCCAGGATCAAGGGTTAAATGTTTTAAATGTAACCAGTGGGGCCATGTATCATATAGATGTCCACTGAGGCAAAGTGGGGAACAAAAGGTGGGGGAAACAGCAAGTGGGAATAATAATATGCCATTGGTAAGTTGTCTGGAGATGACAGGGGTGTCAAACTATCACAAGAGGTAATATCCTATCTTAATGGATGGAAAACAGGCCACTGCTAAGAAAAACACAGCCTCTGACATAACTTTTGTGAAGACTGCAATGGTTAAAAAGGAGCACTACTTCATTGGGCAGTTCAATTCAGTCAGAGCTTTAGGAGGGACCCCATTCCAAATGCTTTTGGCCAGGGTTCACCTTGACTGGGAGTGTGGAAAAGGAAGCAAACAAGTAGGTCTGTTTGAGGATATCATAGGTTCATAGGTTCATAGGTTGGTACTAGGCTATCAGCCCTAGGGCCTATACAAGCCTAGCCATAACAATTCCCTGGCTATTTCCTCCCACATTATTTACTTTCCTGGACCCCTATCTAGCAGGGCGACTGACATGATCCCCGGGGTTAATTTCCTTTCTCCCATCCAATCGTCAAGGTTCCTCTTGAAGAGGTCCAAAGAGGCACTCTGCTTGACATGTATGGGCAATCTATTCCAGAGTCTGGGGAGTCTCTGGGTCAGGAACCTATCCCTCCAGCATGTTTTGTTTATTGTGATGACAAGGTTTAGATCCCTGGAGCGTGTAGCTTTGAGGGATTGGGAATTCTTTAAGTGTAGCATGTCCAACAGCTCTGGGTTTGACATGGCCTTGTATGTTAAGCAGAGATCACCTCTGAGTAGACGATATGTGACAGAGTATAGCTGGAGTTTTTTAAGGCGGTCAGCGTAGGGCATCTGCTTTAGGCCTGTGATTCTTTTAGTGAGGTATTTCTGAGGCCTTTCCAGTTGTTGCAGATGTCTTGAGAGGTACATACCAAATGGGGCGTTGTATTCTATAATGGGTCTAATGAGGGATGAGTACAGTGGGACAATGACCTCCTTTTTTCTGGATGAAAAGCCGTTCGTGATGAGGTGTGCCACATAGAAGGATTTCCTGACCGTTGTGGCAATGTGGTTATCGAAGGTGAGACCACTGTCCACCTGTGTCCCTAGGTCTCTTATCACACTTTCTGTGTTTAGTGTACTGCCACCTATATGGTAATTCATGGATACATGTTTTTTCCCAAAGGGGATAACAATACATTTCTTGGCATTGAGCTTGAGCCCATGGCTCTGGCACCAAGCATCTGTTTCTGTAAGGCCCTTTTGTAGAGTATCCACATTATTTGGGGATTCAATAATGGCTCCCAGTTTGCAGTCATCTGCAAACTTTGTTAGCCAGAGTCCCTTAGTGTTGACCTGTACTTCAGAGAAGTAGATGCCAAACAAGAGCGGCCCCAGGACTGAACCCTGAGGTACTCCACTTGTCACTTGCCTGGAGCTGGATTTGGAGTCGGCTACTTTTACAGTGTGGGTTCTATCAGTAAGCCATTTAGCAACCCATTGGGTGACATAGGGATTAATGCCCAACTTAGTAAGTTTATCTATGATTCCAGAGTGGGGGATGGTGTCAAAGGCCTTGGCAAGGTCTAGATAGGCTGTGTGGACCACCTTACCCTTGTCCATGGCTCTGGAGACTGATTCAAAGAAGTCAATCAGGTTCAGGAGACAAGATCGGCCCTTCACAAACCCAAACTGGGTGGGGTCCAGTGTTTGAAGGTTGCCAATGTCTTTGTTTATAAGTTCCATGATAATATGCTCCATGGCCTTGCAGATAAGGCTTGTCAGACTGATGGGATGGTAGTTTCCGGGATCCAAGGTGGATCCCCCCATGCAGATGTCTTCATAGGGAATGATTTTGATAATGCTATACCTTGTGTGCATGCAGTTACATGTAGGCAGGCTTGGAGACAGGCATGTGGGTCTGGTAGCCTGGGGGAGATCCAGACAGACACCACACCTGAAGATAGGGGTGGCGAGATGGCTATTTCAGGGAGGGAGCTACTCTGTGGCAGTGGGCCTGAAGGTGAGTCACAGCTGCTGGTAGATACTGATGTTCCTTTGGACAGAGTGACTGCAAGGGCAGAGGTGAGAGGTAGTACCCAGGCTGACAGTTAGGCACCGCTGTGAAAGAATATCAGACTTCCTGTGGAAGGGGAGCTGGGAAGAGTGACAAAAGTAGAGCTTAGGCAGGCTCGTCTCTTGGACCCTACACTAAGAAGCTTGAGGGAGGTAGCTAGGGAGCCACCTGATTCTCAAAGAAAGGGGGAATCTTTATACTGGAGCAAAGGGTTACTGTATAGAGAAAGTGGACTCCTGAGGAAGGGCTAGAGGGTGAGGTAATACAGCAGTTGGTAGTGCCTAGAGCCTACCATCTGGCACATCTAGCCATAGCCCATGACATTTATTTTGCAGGTCTTATGGGCATAAAGTGTGCCAAGAGATGTATTATGCAAAATGTTTATTGGCCTGGGATTGGAAGGGATGTAACTGGGTACTGCAGGATCTGCGAGCAGTGCCAAAATGTAGGCAAGGCAGGAGACAATGTGAAAGTTCCTTTAATGCCTTTGCCTTTGATTGAGGATCCATTTCAGTGGGTAGTTATGGATATTGTGGGGCATCTGAGTACCCCAAGCTCCACAGGGAAGAAGTATATCCTGGTGGTAATAGATTATGCTACTAGATACCCTGGGGCAGTGGCTATGTCTTCCATTGAGGCAGAAAAGGTGGCAAATGCTTTGTTACAGATTTTCAGCAGGGTAGGTTTCCCAAGAGAAATACTGACTGACAGAAGTGCCAATTTTATGTCAGACCTACTGGCTTGTCTGTGGAAGCACTGTGGAGTGAATCACATAAAGACCACCCCTACAATCCCCAGATTAATGGTCTGGTTGAGAGGTTAAACTCTACACTTAAGACCATGGTACAGGGATTTGCAGACCAGTTTAAGAGAGAGTGGGACAAATATTTTCCTCATCTGCTCTTTCTTACAGAGCGGTACCCCAGGAATCCACAGGTTTTTCACCCTTTGAATTGCTGTATGGGCATAGGGTGAGGGGACCTTTAAGATTTGATTCATGAGGAGTGGGAGTGTGAGTGTGAATCCCACAAGGAGTTTGTTGTGACATATGTCCTAAACCTCAGGACAAGGCTCAGGCAGTGCATGGGCTTGGACCAGGAGAACTATTTAGAATCAAGGGAATTAAAGTGGCAATTGAGAACTAATGCCACCCAACAACCCAGTCTAAATAGTAGTCTATCCATAAGTTCTATCCTTAGGCTTAAAGCCAAAGGCTACATGTAAATAAACAAGTAAACATATTACCCATATTGAGTTTTTTAAGGAACTTTTATAGTAACTATGTATTTATATGTATTTCAAATGAATTTTTTGCAATTTCTATATAAATTCATATGCATTTTTACAGTTTGTATACGTGTTATTAATTAATATGTATTACATGCATTTATTTATCTGGTACCTGCATTTTGAGAGCTGTATTTCTTTTAGCTAATTATTAGTGATGTAATTGATTAATTATGTTAAGTAGGGGCAAGAGTGTGTATATATAGGGTCAGCTTTTTGTTACCATTTTATTCTCAAGAAGTTTTTATTTAGAAAACGAAAGCGCTTAATAAATACATTGTTGTGGATCCTGGTGTGCTTCATCCTGTTTGTGTTTGGTTTGCACAACAAAGAAGTTGCTCAAGTGTAAGTGTAAGGTATGTTACTGGCAGACGTTCCCAATGAGTACTATGTATTGCAGGTGAGAGTACACATGATGTCCCAGCGAAGTTCTGGGTCAGACTGTCTGAGTGCAATTGGAGCAATTTATCAAACTGTATTATCACAGAAGGGTCGGAGGGATACCAGTACTATTTGGAGAAATGTACAGCGAGTAGAAGGTACTGGTGTTGTATAAAGAAGAAGAGTGACAGATGTAAGGGTCATTGTATCACAGAGGAGGGTCTTGAGGGTGAGAAGATGGAGAAAAGTACTGCACATTTTCATGGGCCAGACATAGTACAACATGAGGAAAGGAAGGTACAGCAGACTATAAAGTGAAGAGTAGAGCAGACTCTGATAGATCCATGTATGATAGTCAGTGAGGTTTTGGCAGGAACGTCTACTGATGTGGTCAATAGTCTGCCTAATACTGATTCTCTTAAGTAAATGGTACGTAGGCTATGCTGTAAGAATAGAATGTCAATCATGTGTAGCCTGGAGTCACTCACTCAGCTGACAGCTAATATGCTACCAATAAAAAATGGGACTTTCATTCTGCATCACATACATATCAGCAGTAATTCAGTCAGTACAGTAATACTGACAACTGAGGGTAACCTGCGGATGCTTTGCACGTCCGAATTTATATTTGTAGATGGGACCTTTCCTATTAGCACAAGGGAGTGCAGACAGGTGTATATCATCCATTGCAGTATCACAGGAACATCTGAAGGCAAGGTTATCCCTGTGGTGTATGGAATTTTGCCTTCAAAGACCAAAGAATGTTCTGATCAGTTTTGAAAGGCAGTTATACAACTATGCAGTAATTTTCAACTGCTGTTAAAGCCAAACATGATTCTCAGTGATTTCAAAAAAGGAGCAGTAAATTGTATAGCTAAAAATTTCCCAGAAAGTATGCCTAAGGGTTGCTGGTTACATCTTTGCCAACTGCTTTGGCAGCAAATACAAAAGTTAAGATGGCCTCTTTATTTGGGAATGATACACAGTTTGCATTACCAGCATTGGCATTTGTATCACCTGAAGCAGTGCTGCCTACATTAGAGGAGATTGCAGATGACATGCCTGATGCTGGCAGACCATTATGTGACTTCTTTCATAACAATTACATTCTGGGCTGACCAGGAGGGCAGGGCATACAGAGTGCTACTTGCAAAAGACTACCCCCATTGTTTGATGTGCAATTCTGGAATCACTGGGAAACACGTTTACGGGGCTATCCTAGAAGCCAGAATGCAGTGGAGGGATGGCATTGGCACCTGTGGAAACTGCTAGGCAAGAAACAATTGTATATCATGGATATCTTGCATACTATCCGCTTAGAACAGAATCATTTGGAAGACTTGAAAAGTCATTTGCTGTCTTGTGCGTCGTCATCACCTAAACAAAGATGATTACATAACAAGGAATCCCAGTCCGTGAGACTATTGGAATGTAGGGATGAGATGACCTCACGTGGACTAGCTAAACTAGTTGCTTTGCACTGCTCCTTCTAACATGTACACATGGGGGCTATGTGCAATGACAGGACAGCTACAAATACATTAAATATAGTAACAGCCATTTCTTTCATATATGCGAATGTTACAGGATGAATTCTGCACTTATGCTGCACATTTCACTATGTTCACTTATCACTGGAGGATGGTTTACGTATGCATCAGGTTTTTGGAATGGAAATACTTAATATATTGGTGTTTTGCAGGAAATATCATGAATATGTGCTTTACATATCACTGCGGTCATTAACATGTACTCAGGAATGTAAAAAACACACTATACATATTCGGTGACGGGAGGTTTGTACAAAATCATTCTAATGTCGAATTTTCGCATATAGGAAAATTTTTGACATTCTAACCACTTAAACATCATGATTTTTGACCTCTGTGTTAGGTGACATGAAAGCTTTACATTATGAATTTCGACTTTATGATAGTAAATATATATATTTATATATACACACACATACATATGCATACACACACACACACACACACACACATATATATATATATATATATATATATATATATATATATATATATATATATATATATATATATACATACACATATTCATATACCAATGGTGGTGGTGCTGCGGTAGGGTTGTTGCCTCGACATGTGTGAATAGGCGTACCTTCGTTGAAGGCTGTGCGTCAGGCCTGGCAAGCCGGTACGTAAAAATCAACTGCCAATCAATGGAGTTCTGCTGTGGCAACCCCTAACCGGGAAAAGCCGAAAGACACAAACAAATACACATATTCATATACATAAACGTATACATACCAAAGGGTAAAAAGGTCACACAGACAAACCACTCAGTAAAAACTGCAAGAAAAACCAGGCCAAGCTAGAGTTTTACCTTAAGCCTCCTATAATGGAGGCCAATGGGATGTATGCAAATAACCCCTTAAGGGCATCAAGTGTTTCAGTTACATGGTTTCTGAATGCCCATCACTTTTTACTTTTTAAGTTTTTATGGCTACATTTATGTCCACAGCTAGTGTATTTGGCTTTATTGGCCTGAATGTAGCCATAAAGACTTAAAAAGTAAAAAAGCATGGGTATTTAGAAGCCATGTAGCTGAAACAATTGATGTCCTTAACAGGTCATTTGCATATCCCACGGGCCTCCATTATAGGTTTAAGGTATCATACAGTGGAAAGAGAGAGATTTTTTTGAAAGATACATATGCACACACACACACACACACACACACACACACACACACACACACACACACACACACACACACACACACACACACACACACACACACACACACACACACACACACACACACACACACACATAAAAATGATATCACCAGTGGCTGATTTCTCATGAAGGGAACCAACAAATCAGCAAAACAAACAGAGCAAACACACCTTTCACTGAAAAATGAAAACAATAAACAGAAAACCACCAATATTAGCATACATTTAAAAATCCTGTAATTCAAACAAATAAACATAAAAAACTTATAATACATATATTTTTTTGCAGGTGGGAAAGCTCCCTAGACTACCAAAACTTAAATGTACCCACTATATAGTTAGAACAACTTGAAGCAGGGAGAAATCCCACCCCAAGAAGAGAGCACAGCAACCATATTAAAGACCACAGTTGCAATGATTCCCTATAATACATACTCACTGCATTAAAAAATAAAAGAAACAGGTCCACCAATAACAAATCACTAAAAAAACACACAATAGCAATCGAGTCTGAAATATACATCTCTACACTTGCTGTGCATTCAACATGCTGAAAGATTGCACATTTCTGATATCATGCTCTGCATTTGCTTCGTGGCACCACAGTAAAAACCCTTCTCACAAAGCAGCATTCACTCTTATTGTGTATACCCATATATACCCCTAATGTATGGTTAGGTGGAGGGAAGGATGTTGTGCATCTGGTCACCTGACTGATGTGCCAGTAGAAGGAATATCCGTTTTTTGGCTCTTCACATGAGGAGCTGAGGGGGGTGGGGCTCTGGTCCATGGTACCAGCACTGGAGGCTGGTTGAGCCAGCTTTTCTTCTGAAATCAATGGCAAAAACATTTGAATGATTTATCATTGTTTCATATAAGGTAGTTCAGAAATGTAATTTATTTGCTGATGAACTATAATAGTGGTTATATATAAGACTAAATGTAAATGCTGTTAGGCGTAGGGTGTATGTAAGTAGTAGTAGTAACTGGTAACCTTTTGGCCAAGTCAAGTATAGTACAATGGTGATCAGACATTGAGGAAAGGTTAATCTTGCAAATTTTATCATAGTCTGAAAAGGGATGTTGTCAGACAAATTTAGGGTAATTAGTGGAAGATATACTAAACACAAGGAATAATCACATTAATGTCCATTATATGCATATATGGTTTGATATGCTGGAGCAGGTTTTAAGCTGATTGCTAACTTTTCTTCTTATAAATTCAGTGTGGGGATAAATGAGGTACTGTAGTCCAGCAAAACTCCAGATACTTATAGATTTGAACTTCTTAAATATTGTGATGCTTCGAGTATAGCTATCTGTGGACTAGTTTTCCTCAAGCTTTTCAGCACTGTAGCTGCATTTGGAAAAGTCAGTACAAAAGGTTACTAATGGTGAGCTATTGACAGATGGAGGAGAAGTTTAGTTGTAGTTGTTTTTCCTAGTGCTTAACAAAAAGAACTGCAGAAATGCAAGTGTATCATCAGCATAAAAAGTTATCAAGACAGGGTATAACCAACACGATATCATTAATAAAAAGAGAGACAGAACAACAGGGATCTTGATGCAAAGTTCAGCAGCATTCTCGCTGCAAAGTGGTTCCACTGCAAAATTTGAAGGTCCTATCCGTAAGGAAGTTCGCGTCTATATTATCTTGTCGAAAGATGACAATATTGAATGGCATAAACATCGAAAATGCCGTACATCAAAACTGTTCTTGTGGGGGGCTGTGCCCCCCCACACCCCCCGCTAATTATATTTACCAACTCCGAGATCACACTGCAGTGAGGAAAGAGCAGATTTTCTCATCCCCACTGTACCATGATCCTGCAACAACACTTTCAATGTATGGCATTTACGACATTATAGCCGTTCGATATTTTCAACATGCGATAAGGTGAAGTAGACCCGGAAGTTCAGTACCTCATGCTAAATGCTTGAGCTTAAAAAGGAAAATTTTACCTTCTAAGTGCCCTTTCTCCGTATTGCAATATATATTATCTGCAACTGAATATTATGCCATTAGTATGCGATCTACCGTACTGATTCAAATGTTTAAATAATTACCTGTAGTTAGCTGTATAGCAATTCTATTCTAGTCTGATTAGAGGGTAAATTACAATGTACATGAAGTGTGATTTATGTTATTAACTGGATATGTAACTTCCCACCATATTGCCTTACTAACCACTTCTTTCCCTCATTCATGGCTTGTCATGGTGTGAAAGTGGTAAGATATGAGATTTGAGCTGGGGTGGACCGTCATCACTAAATGTCTTTTTTGTTCACACTCTCTACAAGCTAGTATAAGTATATAAGTTAGTAAGTATAAGTCTGCTTCTGTAGCTATAGTGCTTGAGAAAGAAATAATTTAATTTCCTCCTTTACAGTTTGCAAACCCAAACAAATGTTGTTCTTTTGATTATGGTGCCTCTACAGGCCTAAGAAAGAGCTCACTCAGATACTTCTCCATCATTTTCATGCACCCCCCCCCCCCCATTGGTTTTTATGTTCATAGGTTATAGGTTCCTAGGCTGGTACTGGGCTATCGGCCCTAAGGCCAATACAAGCCTAAGCGTAACAATTCTCTGGCCATGCTCCCCTAATTCCTACCCTTCTATCTGACTTCTCTAGTAATAAGGCCCACCAGGCAAACATCAAGTGCTTTATGGTTTTGAAATAACAGAAAATACAAAAAGGCATTGAGAGGTAAATATGGTGCTTTAAAATCATCCATTTACCTCTCTGTTGCTGACATGATAATCTGTCCAGGTAGGTAAAAGTTTGATCAACAAGATCCTCTAAGGAGTACCAAAGGAAACCACCTAGAATGGTTTATTGTTTTGCTCATCTTCTGATATGTTAATACTGAGATGAAAGTGAAGCCAAACTTGCTGTAGCATAATGAAAGGCTAGCATTAAAGATTGTCAGGGTTGACTGGTCTAGTGCGAGCCTAACCAAGCTGCGATTCGTTCTTAAAATTCCATTCTGAAATACAGGGTTCTTACAAAGAATGTCAATATGGATTTGAATGAGACATGGGGCAGAGCTAAGATAGCTAAGTGAAGGCAGCACATTTTTAGAGCTATGCTGAATTAGTTTTAATTACAGGAAAATAATTTTTTTGGTAAAAATCTTAATACAGTCTAACTAATAACTCTGACTATTTATTTTCCAATTTAATTTTTGTGAAGTTCTATAAACATTTTCCTGTCACTTTCGCTTGGAGACTGAATGAACAATTCTAAACACTCTCATGCTGACACTTAGTGAAAAAGGATTTACAACTATTATACCATGACCCCAGATTAATATTCCAAAACGTGCACGCTGATTGGCCAGCGTGCACGTTGTAAATCGACGTATACTAATGGAAAAAGGTCCGGTCACCCGGACTTTTTCCATTAGTATAAGTCTTTTTTTAAAACACTGTCTCACTATGTTAAAAGAGTTTAACATAGCGACACAGGTTTAAAAAAAGCAACGGAGATCTCCGTTGCTTTTTTAAAGCTGTCTTGCTATGTTAAACTCCTTTAACATAGCGACACAGTGTGTAAAAAGCAACGGAGATCTTGCTTTCTCTGTTGCTTTTTTTTAAACCTGTCTCGCTATGTTAAATGGGTTTAACATAGCGAAACAGCTTTAAAATAAGCAACGGAGATCTCCGTTGCTTATTTCAAAACTGTCTCACTATGTTAAACCCATTTAACATAGCGAAACAGTAAAAAAGCAATGGAGATCTTGCTTTCTCCGTTGCTTTTGGCCACAGCTCTGATGTACTGCGTAGACATGCGCAGTACATCAGAACTGCCGCGGATGCCAGACAGCTGCGGAAGGGCAGCAAAGAGGCATTATACAATGCCATTATTTAAGAAAGGTAATTGTTTCTTTTCTTAAATAATGTCATAGTATAATAGCAATAACCCACTTCTGGGTGTGGGTAATGTGGGATTTACCCACGGTTGTCTTTGTTTGGTCGCCCTCGGGACCAAACCACGCCAACCGTGGGTAAATCCCGCATTACCCACACCCAGGCGTGGGTTATTGCTATAGTAACATCTACCTTTCAGGAATTATCTTTGAAAATGGATGGGTTCCAGGAGAATATGCAATTGAATGGGAATAGTTGTGGAAAATGGACTTGTGTTACTGGAGTTTAAGTAGCTGAATAAAGGTGTATCAGATGAAGGCTATGGTTTGCTATTTTGACAGTTTTCTTTCAAACCTCATTGTTGATAACTTTGTAGCATGGATTACAGTAATATTTCTAATGTTTGTAAAGTGCCTGCTATGAACTGGGTGTTCATAAAATGCAATATGAGAATCCAGCATTCTTGATGCTTTGTTCAATTCCTGCTGGTCTCCAGAATCCCAGTATGCTGCAGTATTATGTTCAAATATGCTGTTCCTTAGAAATAACATATGGCTAGTTTGCATTATTTTGAGCTATTTTAAGCCCTAGTTGCTCTTACCCACATTATAGAATGTTAATTATCGTGGCATTGCCATCCTGCAATGTTGAGTGTCTAATTTCATGAACTATATCATCGTGGCATGTACTTCCTGCAATATCAAGCTTCTAATTTCATGAACTATATGCCGCAATGAAAAAATTAAGATGGTGCTCAGACTTTATTTTACATTATGGCAGCAGGTTCCAGAATGCGTTTGACTCTATCTGCTTAGCTTTTCTGAGTCTAGAGCTGAATATCTGTGAGTTGCATTAGCTTTTCTGAGTCTAGAGCTGAATATCTGTGAGTTGCACTCCATTCTGATCTTGATTTCAATGTTTGTTTCTGTGCATATTCATTTTTACTAATTGCAGTTAATCCAGCAGACAGCAGCAGTGCTGAGAAGAAAGGTGATAATTACTGTATGTAATACTATTATTATTATTTTGTTTTTACAGAATGGGCACCTGCAACAGTGCTTGGAAACAGTGAGACAAGAGTTCATTATTTTCAATAGGGAAAAGTAAGTAGATTCTGCATAACTGAAATGCATTTCAGAGAAAATTGTGTCCTAAATCACTGGGTTTTTGGTAAAACGGTGTGGTTTAAAAATGAACTCACACATAAAAAATGTCTAAAGAGGCAAGACACTGCTCAAGCTACTTGCATATCAGCACATAGTTCAATGTAAATTGATTTCCTGTTTTACTCATTGCATTCTGATGATTTTTTATTTGGGTTGCTGTTAGAGAAAAAAAAAGAGGTTTTGTCATCAAGTTTTCAAAAACTCAAAATTCATATGGTGAAGACCATATGACTGAGTTTCTGAAAAAAAAAATCTACATTTTTGCAGGGGAGCATGCTTCCCTTCACCCCGCATGTAGGCAGCTGTGACCACCATATCCCCTGTAAATTATCTGTACAAATTCTAAGATTCCAGTACAGTGGGACTGGTGAAGTTAACCTTTTCCCACTCTATTGCACTCTCAGAGTTGTATATATAATTTGCAGGTGTGTGGGGTGCAAGTGGGCTTGCCCCCCTCCCCCCGGAAAGACCTAGATTTTTTTTTCTTTTTTCTTTTACTTTGAGTTTTTCAAAGCTCTGTCATATGATCTTTACCATATGAATTTCGAATTTCGGAAAACTCATTGAAGTCATATCAACCTATACATATCTAGATATATATGTTGATGATGATGAGTGTGCCATTAGTAATCAACTTATACCCGTTTATTCTGTTTATCAATCTAATGCCTCATTTTAAAAATCATAGTGTGCCTAATTGTGTAGCAACAACAAAGAGGGATGAAGCCCTGTCTATAGCCTAAATGATATAGGATGGATTAGCAAGTTACATGATTTGGAAGTGAACAACTGAAACCAGCTCCCCTATCCTGGTGAGACAGGTGGCACAGACCCCTGGTGTGTCAAGGAGAGATGTATATCATGCTGTATATGCACCAAAGATGTGCACTTGGCTCTTTCAAGCTGTGTTCATGCAGTAGCTTTAACTTCCTGCACATGGAAGTATACACATGCTCTGGAAGATATCGAAGGCCCTTACTTACAAAGGTGTGAACACTGGTTACCATGGTGAGAGTAGGGCAAACAATCCAAATCACAGATGGAAGATGGCCATGTGGTGGCCAACAATCACCACTATTTTCTGAGTGAATATTAAAGTTACCAAAAAGTATTCCTTTGAGAAAAAGTAGATCCCCTGCAGGATGATGTGGGTTGCACTTACCACGCAAGACAAAGAACAAATACTCCAAAGTATGTAACGTAAGGTTTGATCATGAAAGATGGGGGAATAAAGAAGATATAAAAAAATGAATAGCAAAACAACAGTTTAGAAACATTTAATGTGAAACATTTTGGTGTCAGTGAGCCCTGATAGTTAATTTGCTTTGTTATGTCTCTAGTTTAGTCCACAGAAGATCTAAGCTACCAGCATTCAGAAGTTTCTGCACACATTAGGACAGCTATCCATCCATTGCATTAATCAAATTGTTTGCGCATAGAACTAAGCTGAGGAAGGCCACTCCCAAAAGAGACATCAAAGTTGCAGTGGAAAAAAACATGTACTGAGTAGATGTGCGTAATACTGGGAAAGAAAATACTGTGCTCTGGTCTTGTTTTCTTCTTTTTCTTTATGTAGAATTATGATCTACAAGGAATAAAGGAAATGCTAAAGATGTTTGTTTTATGAACCTTAGTCATAATTATAGCCTGAGGCTGCTAACCAGTTTTCACTGATCTGTTTTCTGACCTCACATAGTTGACCCTCCCCTATAGCTCTCATCTTTCCTTGATTCTGTGGTATATTTCTGACTTTGCCTCATATTTTTGCCGTCATGTGTAAAATGTATGATTTTCTGATAAATCACTGAGTATTGCAGTCAGTTAATAATACCAGACGTTAGAGTTTCATATTTCTTATTCTTCAGAAAATGTATGCTGATGCAAAAGTTGCTGAACTATTAACTTCTTAAAGTGAATTATATAATATTTAAATTTACTCTTGATTTAAGGCCTTGATCCCCATTATATTTTGGCTTTGTCCCTAATCTCTAAGCAAAGAAGTTGAGAACTATGCCTTCACCCATGTTCTTAAAACAAATACATACTATACAGGTTGTTTAATGTTTTTTTTTTTCCTGGCTGTTCATTCAGACTTCAAGGTACACAGTTAAATTCACTTCAGCAATGTTATAAACAAAACCATAGAACTTCTTTGCTTGTGACTCTGACTACATGTTCATAATGCTAAAACATCTGCTACTATAGCAATAACCCATGCCTGGGTGTGGGTAATGCTGGATTTACCCACAGTTGGTGTGGTTTGGTCACGAGGGCGAAGCCCGATTGGCCAAACAAAGCCAGCCATGGGTAAATCCAGCATTACCCACACCCAGAAGTGGGTTATTGCTATTATACAATGACATTATTTAAGAAAAAAATAATTACTTTTCTTAAATAATGGCATTGTATAATGCCTCCTTGCTGCCCTTCCGCAGCTGTCTGGTATTCTGCGGCAGTTCTGATGCACTGCACATGCATATGCCTATGCAGTACATCAGAGCTGTGGGCAAAAGCAACAGAGAAAGCAAGATCTCTGTTGCTTTTTACAAAGTGTTTTGCTATGTTAATCTCATGTAACATAGCGAGACAGCTTTAAAAAAAGCAACGGAGACCTTTTTCCATTACTATAACTCTGATTTACAACCTGTACGCTGACCAATCAGCGTGCATGTTTTTGAATATTAATGGAGGGTCATTGTATAATAGAGAAGTTACCCACACATGCCAATAAAGTATGCAAATAAAATAAATAAAATAAATAGAATTTAAAGAGTCAGTGAACAACATTACATATCGATATGAAGTTTCACCCATATGCTAATCTAAAAGTATAACCTCTAATTTAAGGGCTACAGTGAAATTGTGTTTTAATATCAACAATCAGCTTAAATGTATATTAAAGGATAATAAAAGTAATTATATACAAGTGTTTTAATTCAGTATATAACTTGATCTGGTAATGCAAACAGCAACAGTGCTTATCACAGAAGTACTTTGATCTTGTAGCTGGAGCCTAGCAACAGGTTTAATGTTAAATAATAAACATTGAACATTCTAAATGCTGACACTGCATAGTTGCATCTAATGACATACATAATGCAACCTGTCTGCAGCTACATCTCTTCTTGAATCACAGTAGAGCATATTCTCAGTGCAAGCAGAAGCACGTTAAGACAAAAAAGAAAAATGCGTTGCCTCACTGATGCCATGTAGTCATGTGCAGTAATAGAGCAAACTCAGAATAGCTGCAACCACTGTATAGCACCTTTCTTTAAAAACAGGCTGAAAACTTCACTGAAATAAAAAAAAACATCAAAATAAAATCAAACACTTTATAACTTTATTCACAAAACAGTAAGCACTTTCATTGCTCAAAATGGGATTTCATCAAGTCTGATGAAGTCCACATTTGAAGGATGAAAGCATTTACTCTTTTGTGAATAAATTTATAAAGTGATTTTATTTTGCAATTTCTTGACTATGCAGTACTTTTCTTCAAATGCTATTTGTCAGGGGCCTGTTATACTTAAAAATCCAACTACAGCATTGAAATATCAGACAACAGATAAAAAAATATAAAACATCACAAATCATTGCAATTATTATTAAGGAAATTACTTGTTTAAACCTTGTCTGCATATTTTGTTAAGCATAAACTCTTCACTGTGAACTTCATTTACTAGCTTCCTGCCAAGCTGGTTTTGAGCCTTCCTACATCTTCTAGCCATTTTGCCTACAGTTTGCCTACACCTGGTCAAATATAAAGTTGGCGAGTTTAAACTTGTCTATTTTTGTTTGCCTGCTTGCCACTGCCTGACCACTTTTATACTGGAAGTTACTTCCAGTATAATTTCTATGTGTGCACCATCGGTGATTTCAAGTGTTTAGATTTTTTTGTCTCTGTGCTTGTAAAACCATGGAATTGCTACATATAACTCCAAGGGATCTGGTGGATTTTCATCCCCCATGTGAGGCATAAGATAGGGCTTGCACCTTTGAAAAATGATTTTTTTGTTTTTTTTTTTAATTGAGCAACAGCACAGACAAGTTGAAGTTTCAGTGAAATGTAGGGTTGCCACCTTTCATTGTGGCTGAAAGTGAACCAAAGCTACACCTCTGGCACCTCCCCTAACCCTGCCTATCTCCTCCCATTTTCCCACCTATTTTCCTCCTATTTTGTAACATCATAGGCATATCGAGGGGCAGTGTAGTGTCCTCTTTTCCTGGCTTGCCATGCAATCATGTTGCGTGATGCTTTTTTAAAGAAAAGCAAAGTGAATCCGTTGATTTAACAAACTCAGATATCCTGATTGTTTTTTTTTAACAAAATACCAGAGTTTGTACAGTGTTTCAAACTACTGGACAATCGGTTTGATTTCTGGATAGTCCAGATTAAAAAAAAAAAAACAGGTGGCAAACCTAGTGAAATGAGACTTAAAAGGTAAGGAAAGCCTATTATCTTCTGTCCCTGCAAAATACATCTCTCACTTTTTTTACCATTACTGTTTTCCTGAAGTTTGAAATTCTTATTAATGTTCTTAAATCATTAAAAGCATTTTGAACTTTTTTATGTTTTATGTTTAACATATGACACATTCATTTGCTTGGCATAGAGATCTACCAGATATACATAGTTCTACACATGAATCAGCTTGATGGAGAGGAAATAAAAATGAGAATAAGCAAAGCAAACACATCTTACAGGTGCATTAAAAATAAGACTATGTTTCTATCACAACTGGGTGTACAGAAAGGGCCTGGAAAACTAAATAAAAAAATAAAAGGAAAACAGATAAAATATAGTGTTAAGAAGAAATGTATAGAATTTCAAAACTAATTATTTTTTTAGCATACTGTAACAGCTTTAGCCTATATAACTTTAACCCATTTTTGGAATAAATGAAGACAAAAGATAGATAAGTTTGAAACAGATACTGGGTGTGGTGTAACTTTTACAAGCTAACAAATATTTAAAGAAATAAAATAATACAATTCTACAAATATGTGATCTTGTACTGAAAGTAATACCAGAGAGCATACAAACTGTGGGAAATGTCAATGTGGAAGTTATATCTAAGACACAAAAAATAGGTATCATATGATAATATTTAGGCATACTGGCTCAGTTTCCTTAGTAGAAGCTAAATAAAATTTAGTTTGTCTTGGGTGAAATAAATTACATATATTATGGCAAGTTCTTGACAAGGTACTTTTGAAAAAAAAAATTGTTTAAAGAATAGATGGGTTTGCAAACAGGAATCAAAAACAGTATTCCAGAAAAAGAGTTAAGCCTAGATTTTTAAAGGTATTAACCAGGTAGGCCCACTGGACATACAGTCCCTTTCAAACGGTGATCTGGGAGCAAAGTTTGGATAATTGACTTGTTCAAGGTCACACACAAGGCAAATGAGGGCTAAGGGAACCGAATCATGTACCACAGGAACTACGGCTCACAGCCTCAACTCTTGGTATTCCCATTTTCCGAATCAAAATAATTACCTTTCAAGGTAGTTTTTAAACAACATTATGTTATACAGGTAAATTTATTCTAATATATATTTCAATTGCATTGCAATTTAAATAATTACAGTTTCATTTATTGTATAACAGTATTAACAGCTGTTTACTAATCCACTATCATATGCAAATAAATTCAGCTAGCATCTCAATTACTTTAGTTCATATTTTAACATGACCATTCCAGTTTTAGCATTTCAGTTCATGAACTGTCTGTATTTCTTACTGGCTTTTGATATAATCGTCCTATCCTAGAAAACTTTGGAGTATCTGTGTCAGTAATTGTAATGTTATTGTACTCGGATTTGTTTCATGGTGTGATTTTTTGAACAGCTCAACTGGTATCTTTGATGTGATGACAACTTCGGGAAAGGCCTCAAGGGACATCTGTTTGGATATCTGCCTTGGCACTTCTTTAAATACCTCAAAAGTCTAAATGTATAACAGACATTGCCTGTAGGTCTTAGAAGGTCATTCTGAAAGATTTTTTTTTTAAATAGACATCTCCTGTTCCTTCTAAGTAGCTTTCTCTCAGCAGTTTGAATGAACAATCTTGGCTACTTATATCGCCTCAAAACAACAGCTTCTGATTGCTGTTCTGAGGAATTTTAATGCATGATCAATGTGTTCCCTTCTGTCAAGACAAATTTTTAACATGCTGATCATAACAATATTTTGGCCTTGACTTTTTCTGTTTCAGTCTGTTCTGAAAGTGACTGGTTTTCAGTAGTTTTCAGTAGTTAGCAAAGAAGCAGACATAGGATTTCTTTGCTGTAAGCTATATCTCATAAATAACTGATCAGGTAGCAGACTATATCTGTGCTGTTTTTAACTGCAATGTATTTAATTGATCTGTATATCTATCTGTTTATTTATTTTGGATATCTATGATAGGAAGCAGATAATTTACTGTTAAAGATCTGTGACTTCTTCATGAGGTTCTTGACAGCTTGTCCTGCCTTCTTCTTATGAATATAGTTAGGGCTACATAATACATGCTTACATTTCCTTTTCCAGACCATCTTCTCAGTTTCTTGTTTGCAAACTGTAAAACCTTATTTGATATAACTACATCTAGAATACCATGCTTTGAAAATATATGCATCAGTGCACTGACCACACAGCTATTCATAGTATGTTCTGGCTTCATAATCTCTGGAAACATTTCTCAATAGTACGGTTTGATCGAACAAACTCACCTGTGATTACCATTAATCACTACTAAAATCATTACAAAAAAGTAATTGCAAATTTATACCAAATAGGTCACATTTGCAATTACCAAAAGTAAAGAAAAAACAGCTTTTACACCCCCCCCCCCCCCCAATTTGTGGCTTCCATCCAGACACACCCAGCAATTAAAAATATACTAACTCTAGGGTCAGACAAACTTGAAAAAAGGTAAAAACCCCCTTGAATTATGTAATGGATGATATAATGAACTACAGTTGTTACATAATTTGACAAATGATACCACTGATTGAAAACACCACCATTTCATCACATGCAGCAATAACTCATATAGCACTCATATACGTATACCGAGATAGATGGATATTCTATTCTGATACCGAAACATACCAATTCCTGTCTTACTGTGTGTTTTTCCCATTGTTGTACTAAGCATTGCACAAAATGTTTGAATATCTAGTTCTTTTTATACAGACATAACTGTCCAAAAAATTTAAGAAATCACAACATCTTTATTTTCACCAAATAGTGTCAAAGTCTTATATTCTTGCCAGTATTTCTTTCCTTAATTAGTTTGGCACTGTTGATTTAATTTATTTGAACTGTATCCCTCGTGTTTGTCTACACCTTTCTTTAAATTAAAAGACTGGCTATACTGCTTTCGTCACTTTGGTTAGCATTGCTGTCTGAAAACCACTCTAGATACATTTCTGAAACTATTTTAAATTGCTTGCTGTCGTTGTTAACTGTAGATTATCCATTCAACTTCCAGTTCATATGAAAGTACATCCTGTTGTTCTAGCAAATATGAATGAGACAATCTAACTTCTATATGAATCTCTTTTCTGGCTTATAATTCACAAACATTTCTACAATTGCGGCATTCTATACATGCTTAGCAGTATATTCTGCTACAGTTTGAATATACTCTGGATGTCTTGTTCACATTTCTAGTCTGTTTTTTCCTCACAAATATGTTAAGGGGGAGGGGAGTCACAGCTATATGTCATGGTTAGCAGCTCCTTTTGTATCAGGATCTACTTTTTCTGATAGCCAGTAAAAGCTGTTGACCCAGAGATGGCTAGAATATTCTCTTACAGAATAACTATATCATTCAAACATTGGTTTAAATATTAATACACACATCAAAATAATTCACTGTGAGCAATTTTTCTCTCTAAAGGTTTAAGCATTTCAACGTTTTTTTTCTTGCACTGTATTCCCAGCACCATTTTACATAGATTCATAGGTTCATAGGTTCATACTAGGCTATCTGCCCAAGGGCATTTATAAGCCTAGCCCATAGTTATGTGGCTTTCGCCACCCCTTTAGTTTGAATAAAAACTATGCTTATTATTTTGCTGTACCTCTGTCAAGCAGTGACACTGAAGTAATCCCTGGGGTATATCTGTGATCTTCCATCCATTGGTCAAGATTCCTCTTGAACAAGGCCAGCGAGGTGCTCTGCCTCACATGTACCGGGATTTTGTTCCACAGCATAGGGAGTCTCTGGGTGATGAATCTGTCCCTCCAGCACATTCTATTTATAACCGTGTCAAGGTTTAAGTCTCCCGCCCTTGTGGTGCTATTTCTTAATCATACACTTACTTGCAGTCTATTTTGGAGTAAATATCAAGATATAGTGCTTTGTACCAAGAAATATCATAAACATTTTATTTTCTTGTGCAGGCATTTTGCTGTTGCTCTGACCTTATCTGGTTTCATGACCTCTGAAGGTAAAATGTGGCCCACATATCTCATCTCTGTAACTTTGATTTTGCACCTACTTTTGTTCACTTTGAGGTTGTGCAGTCTTAATATTTCTTTAACTTAGCCTGTCTCTTATTATGTTGTTGGTCACACCCTATACCAGCATATCATCACTATGTTAACAATACAAGACAAGCCTGTCAGTTGTCTGTATCACAGCTCTGTAAAATACCTCAGATTCTACAAAAATGCAAAGTAAAAGTCTGAGAAAGCTATATCTTCCCATGGGTGAATTATATATACCCAGAGTGGAACTTTTCTCATCAAGCTTGTACATTGCATCATTGAAACATTGCCTTAGATTATATGAAAATATTCTCTGCAGATAAAGATAACTTTATTAAGATCTTGCAGAGTTATAAAAATACAAATGTGTGACTTTGTAACAGTTACTATGCTATTTGCCTCTTTAGTAAGCTTAACCTGTTTATTAATATTACATGCAATAAGGTCATCTCCTCATAAATGACTAAGTCTGGTAAGCTAGTTCTTCAGAAGACATAGACAATGTTACTATCCTTTCTAACTTATCTTATGCATCCCTCCAGTCCAAATGAAATCTAATTATATACACTCTAATATAATCTAATACCATCCTTTTTAATTTAGTAAAAAATGTGTTTTCGGAAAGAGTTTCAATGCCTTATGAGGTGTACACTGTAAGAGGTAGAACAAACCAATTTATTGCCGGAATTGTACCTTATTGAAACATAGACCAGCCCATTTCTGTAAGAATGCCTTACCCTGTCATGTTACTTCTTTCTTAGTATGCTTCTCAGATGGTATCTTACAGTGCCTACATCATCTTCATGTCTAAACTTTTACTATGACTAGAATCTTCAAAAAAGGAAATACTCTGTAGTTGTCTGGGGACTAGTTAACTGTAACTACATTTGTTTTCTTGATATTATTTTATATCCACAAAAAAGCCAAATGTTGCTAACAGTTTATTAGTGAGAAATCTTTATTGGCGTCACTAAATATGGTATTAAATCATCTGTGAATTCCAGAAAACGAATAACTTGTAATTGGAAATGACTGAGTAGCATTAGTTTGAGGTTCCAAGTAAACTATAAATAATAACAAGCAGAAAGACCAACCCATTCGAGTATCCATGTGAGCCAAAACTCATATGGACATTTAGTTTTAAATTTACCCTTGCAAAAACACTTTCATTCATAGTTTTTAACATGGATTTATAAAGGACTGTTGGAAACGAGTCTGACATGAGTACAATATCACCAGCTGACTCTATCAACATTTGTTTCTGCATCCAAACTTGTTATAAAAAGCAGGCTGACTTTCTTATTATCATATTCTATTAACAGGGCCATTTTAAATAAGTTAGTAGATGTAACTGTCTTGCAATAAAACCTGTTTGGTTGAGATTTGCGTGTCCTGAAAGAAATGTAACTAAATGATTTGTAATAATTAACATGTATAATTTTTAGTCATTATTGATTATTGAGATAGGCCTTTAAAGTTTATCTGTGTCTGTTGCATGCCTTGTTTAGAGTTATTACCACTTGTTTTAATGGTAAGGAAGGTAGCAAGATTATTTGAAGTACTTTTAAAATCATGGGTATTTCTTTCCCTTCCAAATAGATTTTGTAAGGAGGCCTTTCGGATCCTGCTGTTTTACGTTTTTGTTGTCTTTTGATTACAACTCAATTTCTTCATTTGTAATTTTAAACCAAGCACATAAATCTGATCTGTGGCATTCCTTGATGGTTTAATCACATTTATCTGTTGAGGAAAAAGAAGAAGAAGAAGAAAGAAGAGGAATATCAGAATATAAAGATTAACTGTATTTTTAAAGAATGCTAGTAATGATGTAAGAATGAGTTTAAATGTATTTGTGAGTATAATTATTTCCAGTAGACCTAGAGTTAGTGAGTATAAGAATAAGTGTTATTGGATAGAATTCTACAATTGGTCAGAACAGATTTTTATTGTGTACAATTTATTTACACAGGAGACTCTTTTGATTATTTCAGTAGGCATATCTAGTGTCATAATAGGTGATGAGGTCAGAGAGGGAAAGTAAACGGCCATTAGGCTTCTTCCAATATAAGTCACCAGTATTAAGCAATTGGTTAAGAAGCTGGACAGAAATATATAACAAAAGCTGCAGTATTTTGTTTTAGAAAAAAAGCTGATGAGATTTGAGAAAAATATAAGGGACCATTTGATGCACTTTTGTACTTAAATGAGGACAGTAGACAGTATGTGAATCTAAATGATTAACCTAAAAGCAAGACCTGAAATTATGGTATCACAGCTCATCAAACCCTTAAATATGCACAGTGCTTTATTGCAAACATCATTCCCTTATATCTGTGTGCATCAGTATTTAATTCTTTATTTGCATGCTGAAATATAAGCTTAGTAGCCCAATGTGCAATATAATATAATATTTAATCTAGTACATATAATCACTACAGAAAATATGACAATAGCTAAGTGGTAATTAAGCTAAAACTTTAAGTCCCCATGTTATAAAAACAAATAAGTGCTTACCATTGGGTCATGATGAATATAATCATATATGGCAAAGCAGAATCCTGATAATACCCATCCAGTCAGCCTTCTTCTAATATACGTCATTGCTTTTATGGTTGAGTAAAAGAGAGACCAAAATATTTAACAACATCTCTATTAACTCTCCTGAAAATACTGGTGATCACAGTAGAAATACAAGTAAACATTTTGTTATAGTTCACATTTAAAGGAGGATAGTAATAAATCCCTATATTAATTTAAATGTACAGTCTGATAAAACCTAACATTCTGGAACTAAGACTCTCTGACCCTTAAATGCATATAGGCTCATAGAGTCATAGGTGTGTATTAGGCTAATGGCCCTGGAACCTTTACAAGCCTAGCCCATAGATTACTCTGGCATCGTGCCATCCAACCTTAGTTCCCAGTGCTTCTGTCAAGTAAAGCCACTGGAGTGATCCCTGGGGTAAATTTTCTACTTGCTATCCACTCATCAAGATTTCACTTGAAGAGGGCCAGTGAGGTGCTCTGCTTGACATGTATGGGAAGTCTATTCCATAGCATGGGTAGTCTCTGGATTATGATCCTGTCCCTCCAACATGTTCTGTTGATTGTGGTAATGAGTTTGAGGTCTCTGGAGCATGTAGTGCGGAGGGATTGGGATTTCTTTACATACAACATTTCTAATAGAGCTGGGTCAGACATGGTTTTGTAAGTCAAGCAAAGATCGCTTCTAAGTAGGCGATATGAGACAGAGAATAATAGGAGTTTTTTGAGTCTGTTCATATAGGACAAATGTTTAACACCTAGGATCCTCTTTGTGAGGTACTTTTGTGGCCTTTCCAGTTGTTGCAGGTGTTTAGTGAGGTACATGCCAAATGGGGCATTGTGCTCAATGACTGGCCTAATGAGGGAAGAGTAGAGGGAGACAATGACCTCTTTCTTCCTGGATGCAAAACCCTTAATAATGAGATGTGACAAATAGAAGAACTTTCTGGCCACAGTGGCAATGTGGTGGTCAAAAGAGAGGTTGCTGTCATCCTGTGCTCCCAGATCTCTTATAATGCCTTCTGTGTTCAGTGGACTATCATCGATGTGGTAATTCATGGGAACTGGATTTTTCCAAAAGGGGATGATGACACATTTTTTTGGCATTGAGCTTAAGGCCAGGGTTCTGACACCAGTCATTGGTCTCAGTGAGGCCTTTCTGTAAGATGTCAACATCACTTGGGAAGTTAATAATAGCTCCCAACTTGCAGTCGTCTGCGAACTTTGTCAGCCAGAGTCCCTTCATGTTGGCCTGGACTTCAGAGCAGTAGAAACCAAACAGGAGAGGACCCAGGACCAAACCCTGTGAGACTCCACTTGTGACAGGTCGGCAGGCTGACTTTGAGTCAGCCACATTCACACTGCGGGCTCTACCTGTGAGCCAGTTTGCAACCCACCTAGTGATATAGCGGTTCATGCCTATCTCAGTGAGTTTTTCTATGATTCCTGAGTGGGGAATGTTATCAAAGGCCTTGGTCAGATCAAGATAGGCTGTATGAACCACCTTGCCTTCATTCACAGCTCTGGTGACTGACTCAAAGAAGTTGACCAAGTTGAGCAGGCATGATCTACCCTTCACAAAACCAAACTGTGTGGCATCCAGAGTTTGGAGATTCCTGATATCCTTGTTTATTAGGTCCATGATGATGCATTCCATAGCTTTGCATATCAGACTCGTCAGGCTAATGGGGCGATAGTTCCCAGGGTCTGTAGTCACTCCTCCTTTGTGGAGAGGGATGACTGTAGAAGTGCACATTCGGTAAGGACAAAGCCTGAGGTGAGACTGTGACTGAAAAGGGCACATAGGAGAGGTGCCAGTTCACTCTGTAGTTCACGTAGAACACAGCCAGGGATATTGTCAAGTCCCTTAGAAGCTGTATTCTTGGCCTTGGACAGTGCTGTTTTAACCTGTGCAGCAGTAATACTGGGTGCCTGGCAATCTACTGGTATTATGACTGGTCCTTTGGGGGGGTAAATTTGGCACTGAATCTGTCGGCCAGTATATTGGCAATATCTGTTTGCTTGGTATAGGAGGTAACATTGTGCAGTAGCTCAGAGCAAATCTGGGTATTGCTATGGAGATTCTTTATATAACCAAAGAAGGCCTTGTGGTTGTCTTGACTATCTGCTGTAATTATGTTTTCATAGATAGCTTTAGAGGATTTGATGAGAGATCTCAACTTTTTGTTGAGGCTGATAAGGGAGTTTTTCCAGTCTTGGGACTTCACCTTATTCTGCATCAGTTTCCTCCTTCTGTTGTAGAGTTTGTTTATGGCAGGGGACCACCAGATTGGCTTCCTTTTTTTGGAGGAGAGCGTCTTGGTTCTATTGGGTATGGCAAGATCCATGCATTTGTGTACATGTTCGTACAGTGCATTGGTATATGATTCTGCAGTCATGCAAATATTCCCCATTTGCATGGGTGCTGTGAAGTTAGCCACTTCTGTTTTTAGGAGCCCAAAGTTAGCTTTGGAGAAGTTTTTCTTGGTGGTTACCTTTATGGTGGGGTGGATGCAATGGTTGCCCATGTTAGTAATGACCAGGTCAAGGATGTTTCTATCTATAGTGGGGTATGCATATAATGTATTATAGGGAACATGGTTCTTCTAAACTCTGCTTTGTGTACTGGAATCCAGGTTTAATCATTCAAACTCTCAAATTAACTCTCAGTTCAATGCATAAATTTACTTAACTGTTTACATGCTGAGATATTTAGACAGTAAACACGTGAACACCTTATGCCCCCAAGTCATAAAGCAAAATAGTACTACTTATTAAGTAAAAATTAGAATCTTTGAGAGCATTTCCAACATTTCACTTAATCACATTATAAAGATAGGAATATGGCACTGGAAGAACATTAGACTATTTACTACCTCATTACCTTTTCCTTGCTTCTTCATACAACCAACATGGTGCTTGTCACAATTTTGAAACTTCTGAAACACCCACATATATTCATGCATACTCACAGTCATCCAGATGACTGCAACCATGGCCCTACATACACACACAAATGGTCACACACAGACTGGCATGCACACTCCTTCACACATGCGACACACACACACACACACACACACACACACACACACACACACACACACACACACACACACATATATATACACACACACACACACACACACACACACACACACACACACACACACACACACACACACACACAAACACTTTCAAACAGATGGCTTCAAAGTGCTTACCCCTCAGCAGTAACAGCCCTGGCTACTGCCGTAGGATGTAATGAGTATACACTGTAAAAAGTCTACATATACTTTTTCACTAGCATGTTACAGCTATTCTTTGAATCACTCTGCCAAGCTGTTCGTGCTAAATTTCTAGGGTAGAGCACATGGCTACTTTACATTTTCAGTACCCCCAGACTAAAGCATTTGTATATGGCCTTCAGCAGCAAGGAGTGAGGCTACTGTCAAACTACAGACCACTGTTGTGATACAGTGGTCTCTGAAATGCTCTGGCATAATGCACTGTACAATAATGCTGAGAACAGAATTGTACATTCTGTTTTGTGTTTTTTAATCCTAATCTAAGTGCATTAATTACATATATTCTAGCAGGATGAAGAAATGTGAATAGTTGCACTTCTTTGTTTTTTCAGTTATGCTAGATGAAACACAGAAAAGAGAAAACTTTTGTAGACACTCATTGCTCCCAAGGTTCTGACAAATATTTTTGAAGCACCATTCACTTGGGAGGATTTGGTGGTAAAATTACTGTTGAGTTGATAGTGCCACAGCTAGCTATTATCATGTCAGGCTTATTGCTTGGTGCATTCAGCGGTCAACACGGGTACACAAGAATAATAGTATGACTGCAGTCAGAGTGACCAAGAGATGCCTGGCCATGTACACCTTTGAATATGCAAACTTAAATGTTCTTACCACCCTGGTCAAGCACATAATACTGCTTTATTAAAGCTGTACTTAATATGGGTGTATGCAGAGCTGGTATTACTGCCAGATGGTTGAATCAGGATGTCATCTGCTTATAGTAATAAGGTAGATGGTGCTGAGGGAAAATTAGAAAAAAATCAAATCCCATTGTCATTAATAAATGTATATTT
The DNA here is from genome assembly GCF_019279795.1 of Protopterus annectens. Taxonomy (NCBI): domain Eukaryota; kingdom Metazoa; phylum Chordata; order Ceratodontiformes; family Protopteridae; genus Protopterus; species Protopterus annectens. The sequence goes on along the minus strand of NC_056748.1, from coordinate 446,648,365 downwards.
GTTTACTGCATCAGTAGAGTTCATAGGACTCTACTACATGTTATTCTTCATTTATATACTCTTTTTCTCTTTTACTGTGTTTTATCATATCCCAAAATTCATCATACTTATATTTATAGAATTTTACTATTAATCGCTCATCTTTTTCATTTACCCACTTTTAATACTTTGAACAAATTTAATAAAGCAGCATATACCACTGGGTCAATTAACCCCAAACCTCCATCTTCTTTATTTGCATACAAAACTCCTCTTCTTACTGGGTTTAATATCATAGGATCATAGGATCATAGGAGATTATTAGGGTCTACTTCACGATGTCGACAGCCGACAATATCAAAGCTGATACTGTCGGCACCACAACATCAAAAGCGCAGAACATCATGCAGGTAAAAGGAAATCTCCGTATGGGGAAATTTCTATTTACCTCAATGTAGTGCTGTCTCGGAGTTGGAATATTTAAGTAGGGGGGTGTGGGGGGTGCAGAGGGGCTTGTCCCCCTGCCTATACTAGTTAGCTTTTATTTTTGTTTGTTTTTTTTTAAATGTTATTCAATGTTTTACTACATCGATCACTGGAGGTCTACCTTTAGTGATTTGATATAGTAAGATTTCGATAACGTGATATAGATGCGATTACTAGGCTATTGACCCAGAGGTCATTTTAAGCCTGTCTATTTCATCTCAATGTAATACCATATAAATACTAGTCAATACCCAAGATTGCATTTAGTAATGACTGCCCATGTCCATGAGGATTGTGGGCTCTATCCCCAGTAAGAATTTAAGGTGCCCTATCCACTCATCCAGGTTCCTCTTTAACAGTGTCATAGAGGTGCTCTACTTCACGTGAATTGGTAGCCTGTTCCAAAGATGTGGCAGTCTCTGAGAAATAAATCTGTTCATCCAGCATGCCCTATTTAAGTTGCAGGCCATATTTAGGTTGCTGGAATGGGTAGCCCGAGTCCCGTTTAATTTACGGATATGCAGCAAGTTCATTAGGTTTGGGTCTTGGATTGCTCTGTAGGCCAGGCATAAGTCTCTCCTAAAAAGTCTATATGATATAGAGTATAGTGACAGAGACTTTATTCAGTCTGTGTAAGGCACATGCTAGATCCCCTTGATCTTCTTTGTTAGAAATCTCTGAGGTCTCTAATTGCTGCAGATGCCTAGCATGGTACATGCCAAATTGTGCATTATACTCAATTATAGGCCAGATAAGTGCTGAGTATAAGGGGTTATAACTTCTTTTGCTCCTGAGGTGATGCCTTTACTAATCAAGTGTGCTATGTAGAAAGTTTTCCTTACAACGGTAGACACATGGTAGTCAAAGTTAAGGTCGCAGTCAACTTGTGATCCCAGGTCCCAAAACACTTCATGGGTACTCAGGGCATTGTTGTTGATCTGATAGTGTGAAGGGACATTGTTTGTGCCAAAGGGAATGATGATGCATTTCTTTGCATTCAGTTTGAGACTGTGACTAGTACACCAGTCGTTGGTCTGAGTGCGACCCTCCGGGAGTATACTGACATCATTTGGGGATTCAATGATTGCACCAAGTTTGCAGTCATCTGCAAACATGGTCAGCCAGAACCCTTTAGGTTTGACCTGAATGTCTGAGAAGTATATACCAAACAGTAAGGGGTCCAGCAATGACCCCTGTGGCACCCTACAGGTAATAGGTCTGCTGGCTGATATGGAGTCAGGCACTTTGATAGTGTGTGTCCATTTTGTGATCCAGTTGGCAACCCATCATACAACAAAGGGGTTTACATTCAGTTTGCTAAGTTTATCGTTAATGCCTGAATGTGGGATTGTGTCAAAAGCCTTTGCCAAGTCTAGGTATGTTGTATACATAGATTTTCCCTCATCAGTGGCCCTGGTCACATTTTCAAAGAAATCCACCAGATTTAACAGTCAGCATCGGCCCTTCACAAAGCCAAATTGGGTAGGATCCAGGTTTGGAGGTCACTTATGTTGGTGACAAATGACATCACATTCCTACCCTCATGTAAAATAGGAAAAAGGGGAATAATAATGATGAGGTCATTAATAAACAGGAACAAGAATAGTGGACCAAAACCTGCACTCTATGGGGCTCTGGTATTGAGACTGCCTGCATCTGAAGTGTGAGTTATACCTAAACAAGGAATGACCTAACAACCTGACAATTGTCTCCAAAATCCATTTGTTTACTTTGGGTAGAAGTAGCTTGTGATCAGTAGTTTCAAAAGTTCTTTTGAGGTATATAAATAGGCACCTCTAACCAATCATTTATTCACATTAGAGCATATGGTATCAGCAACTGAATAAATAATAGTAAAGATGTTGACACCCCTGTTGAACCCCTGCTAGCAGTTGGAGATTACTTCATACTTGTGACCATGATCTAAGAATTGTACCCAAAGAATCTTTTCAAAAGTTTTAGGTGGATGTCTTTTAGAAAATACCTTTAGAATCCCAAAGTAGATAAACACTAGTACCAAAAACATCAACCACATAAGGGTGCAACAAAATCCTAAATAACTAAAAAACAAATGCTATGTAGGGGAGGAAAGCACCCTGCACCCCCCCCCATGTGGGTGGAAGCTGCACCCACTACATCCTCTGCTACTTACATATACCGACTCCAAAACTGCACCACAGTGGGGAAAGGCTAAAAACCCAGTCCCCCGCTGTCTGCAGCCTCACACAACAAGCTACTGACTTTTTAGTGTGTCTAAAAATGCCATAGTAAATGCATTTATTGTTCTGTCTTTCACCCTTCTGTTGTCAATGTTTTCAGTGTTGGTGTTTTTGTCCTTTGGGATTCTAAATGTATCCCTTTTTTTACGGTGGGGGATAAAGACAGAGTGTTTGAAAAGAAATGGTATACAAAAAGATAAGGACAGATTGTAGGAGTGGGTTATATGTTTCACAGTTATGCATATACTTGTTTTAAAAGTGCTGGTGTATGATTAAGGTGTAATGGTTATTGTGTCTGGTAATTCTTCAAACCTAATAAGCAGTGAATCTTTTAAAATAAAAAGATATATTGTGGGGTGAGGCTCGTGTATTAGCGAAAGCTTAGAAACAGGAGCGGCCTTAGGTCAACTGGCTCCCTAGGCAAAAGGGCTCCACGGCACCCCCATCCTGGTCTACCTACACCAATTAAATTTCTCCAAGAGGAGAAAATGCTGAGAGAAGAAAGGAGCCACTTTTGAGATTTTAAGTATTTTTCCTCTGTTTATTTGCTACGTTTTTCTGCATAGCCGCCTATTTTTAGCATTTTCTGGCTTGTTAAATTTGATTTCTGCATTAGTAACTGTATTTAGAGCACAACATAGAGCTGTTTACTGAATTTCCTGTTTGCACTTATTTTTAAAATCGTTTTTTTCTCAAAACTTGCATTTTATCTGTCTTTGGCCTAGCACTCTTGTGTGGGGTCATTTACTGCACTGTTATAACTTGTTGATACTTGTGAACCTCTGCTATCTCTGAAAAAACAAAAAAACAAAAAATCTTGCTTTTTTCCCACTTTTCTGAGATTTAAAAAAGTTCAGTTACAGGCTTGCTGTTCTTGAACTGTTTGTAAGTTTCTGTGAGACCATTTTTTGCTTGGGCTAAAGGGAAGTCTCTCTGTTGATCAGTGGCAGTGAAAACATTGAGCAGCCTGTCTGCCCTGTGGGAGTGGTTACTGACTTGAAACTGTAGTTTTATTGGCCATTTTGGGTCAATTCCAAAACTCCTTCATCTTCCTCTCTTAAAACCTGGTTGCCTTGTGGTTTTGGCATCTTTTCAGGCTTGTTGGCTGTTGGTGAAGTACCCACCAAGAGGAGAAAATGCTGAGAGAAGAAAGGAGCCACTTTTGAGATTTTAAGTATTTTTCCTCTGTTTATTTGCTAAGTTTTTCTGCATAGCCACCTATTTTGAGCATTTTCTGGCTTGTTAAATTTGATTTCTGCATTAGTAACTGTATTTAGAGCACAACCTAGAGCTGTTTACTGAATTTCCTGTTTGCACTTATTTTTAAAATCGTTTTGTTCTCAAAACTTGCATTTTATCTGTCTTTGGCCTAGCACTCTTGTGTGGGGTCATTTACTGCACTGTTATAACTTGTTGATACTTGTGAACCTCTGCTATCTCTGAAAAACAAAAAACAAAACAAAAAATCTTGCTTTTTCCCACTTTTCTGAGATTTAAAAAGTTCAGTTACAGGCTTGCTGTTCTTGAACTGTTTGTAAGTTTCTGTGAGGCCATTTTTTGCTTGGGCTAAAGGGAAGTCTCTCTGTTGATCAGTGGCAGTGAAAAACATTGAGCAGCCTGCCTGCCCCTGTGGGAGTGGTTACTGACTTGAAACTGTAGTTTTATTGGCCATTTTGGGTCAATTCCAAAACTCCTTCATCTTCCTCTCTTAAAACCTGGTTGCCTTGTGGTTTTGGCATCTTTTCAGGCTTGTTGGCTGTTGGTGAAGTACCCACCAAGAGGAGAAAATGCTGAGAGAAGAAAGGAGCCACTTTTGAGATTTTAAGTATTTTTCCTCTGTTTATTTGCTAAGTTTTTCTGCATAGCCACCTATTTTGAGCATTTTCTGGCTTGTTAAATTTGATTTCTGCATTAGTAACTGTATTTAGAGCACAACCTAGAGCTGTTTACTGAATTTCCTGTTTGCACTTATTTTTAAAATCGTTTTTGTTTTCAAAACTTGCATTTTATCTGTCTTTGGCCTAGCACTCTTGTGTGGGGTTATTTACTGCACTGTTATAACTTGTTGATACCTGAGAACCTCTGCTATCTCTGAAAAAAAAAACAAAAAAACAAAACAAATCTTGCTTTTTCCCACTTTTCTGAGATTTAAAAAGTTCAGTTACAGGCTTGCTGTTCTTGAACTGTTTGTAAGTTTCTGTGAGGCCATTTTTTGCTTGGGCTAAAGGGAAGTCTCTCTGTTGATCAGTGGCAGTGAAAAACATTGAGCAGCCTGCCTGCCCCTGTGGGAGTGGTTACTGACTTGAAACTGTAGTTTTATTGGCCATTTTGGGTCAATTCCAAAACTCCTTCATCTTCCTCTCTTAAAACCTGGTTGCCTTGTGGTTTTGGCATCTTTTCAGGCTTGTTGGCTGTTGGTGAAGTACCCACCAAGAGGAGAAAATGCTGAGAGAAGAAAGGAGCCACTTTTGAGATTTTAAGTATTTTTCCTCTGTTTATTTGCTAAGTTTTTCTGCATAGCCACCTATTTTGAGCATTTTCTGGCTTGTTAAATTTGATTTCTGCATTAGTAACTGTATTTAGAGCACAACCTAGAGCTGTTTACTGAATTTCCTGTTTGCACTTATTTTTAAAATCGTTTTTGTTTTCAAAACTTGCATTTTATCTGTCTTTGGCCTAGCACTCTTGTGTGGGGTCATTTACTGCACTGTTATAACTTGTTGATACTTGTGAACCTCTGCTATCTCTGAAAAAACAAAAAAAAAAACAAAAAAATCTTGCTTTTTTCCCACTTTTCTGAGATTTAAAAAAGTTCAGTTACAGGCTTGCTGTTCTTGAACTGTTTGTAAGTTTCTGTGAGGCCATTTTTTGCTTGGGCTAAAGGGAAGTCTCTCTGTTGATCAGTGGCAGTGAAAAGCATTGAGCAGCCTGCCTGCCCCTGTGGGAGTGGTTACTGACTTGAAACTGTAGTTTTATTGGCCATTTTGGGTCAATTCCAAAACTCCTTCATCTTCCTCTCTTAAAACCTGGTTGCCTCATGGTTTTGGCATCTTTTCAGGCTTGTTGGCTGTTGGTGAAGCACCCACCAAGAGGAGAAAATGCTGAGAGAAGAAAGGAGCCACTTTTGAGATTTTAAGTATTTTTCCTCTGTTTATTTGCTAAGTTTTTCTGCATAGCCACCTATTTTGAGCATTTTCTGGCTTGTTAAATTTGATTTCTGCATTAGTAACTGTATTTAGAGCACAACCTAGAGCTGTTTACTGAATTTCCTGTTTGCACTTATTTTTAAAATTGTTTTTGTTCTCAAAACTTGCATTTTATCTGTCTTTGGCCTAGCACTCTTGTGTGGGGTCATTTACTGCACTGTTATAACTTGTTGATACTTGTGAACCTCTGCTATCTCTGAAAAATCAAAAAAACAAAAAAAATCTTGCTTTTTTCCCACTTTTCTGAGATTTAAAAAAGTTCAGTTACAGGCTTGCTGTTCTTAAACTTTTTGTAAGTTTCTGTGAGGCCATTTTTTGCTTGGGCTAAAGGGAAGTCTCTCTGTTGATCAGTGACAGTGAAAAACATTGAGCAGCCTGCCTGCCCCTGTGGGAGTGGTTACTGACTTGAAATTGTAGTTTTATTGGCCATTTTGGGTCAATATCAAAACTCCTTCATCTTCCTCTCTTAAAGCCCTCTTTTGCGTCTTTGTGTGCGTTTTTGTGCATAGCGCAACAGCGGGCAGCGCCTCCTAATTGGGTTTAAACTATTCCTGGCTCCACAAAGTCTGCTCTTCACTTTTTCCCTTAGAACTGCTCTATCTATCAATTTAAACACCATATTCTCATTCTAAGGCCCTTCACTGGTCCAATTAAGTAATCCTACAAGTTAGCACTATTAAACAAGAAGCACTACTTACTCTTATACTCTCTATGATTACCCTGTCCTCTATTGGTCTGTCTTAAATTCAGTTTCCCTATTACTCTAGCATGTCCAAAGGTCAGTCAATGGTTTCCTCTCCAGTCCAGCTGGTGAATCTGGGAATTTTGAGGCAATGTTACAACTGTCTCATGTACACGGACAACCCTCTCCTCTTCCAAACAGGTTCAAATATATGTGAGAGATGCAACTATTTAGCCAAACTGGAGGCTGAGCTCTCTCATCTCAAAACTGGTGTAACCAGTCAGGAGGAGAAGGTAACCTCACACAACGCAATTCCAGTATCACATAGTCCCACCACATCAGCGAACCAAACACATAAATACACAAAAACATACTCGGAGGCTCTAAATAAAAATCTACCTAAGCAACAGAGACCTCCAAAGCAGACATCCAAGCAAACGCTACCTCAAAACAAAACACACACAACACATAACCCACAAAGTCAGTGTGTCAAGCAGCCACAGCCCTTAAGGCTGAATAACACACCTGATACTCTTGTTATAGGTGACTCTATTGTCAGACACACTGAAGTCCCGCTCACCAGGCTGAATAAAGAGAAGGTCACGGTGAGCTGCCTGTCGGGTGCTAGGATCCGACACATAACACAAGCACTCAGGTCATTCCAAAGCAAATACAAATATGACTCAGTCATTGTACATGCTGGTGGGAATGACCTGAGACGTACCTCCCTGGACTACTTGAAAAGAGAGATAGAGGAGCTCTCTGATCATGTAGCCCAGGCTGGTATGACCCTGACCTTGAGCAGCATCTTACCCTCACCTAGAATTATGCCACAGTACAAAGACAAAATGATCGATTTTAACAATTGGCTAAAATGTTGGTGTCATTCAAAGGGGATCCAGTGTCTGTCAGCCTGGGATGACATGCTCAACAAGCCACGTTGCTTCACTAGGGACGGCTTGCACCTGTCACCACTGGGCTTTCGGATATTGGCAAAGGCTCTTGCCACCCCCATAGTGCCTTTTTTAGGCAAGGCTCAAAAGTCAAACACACCCCCATAGGCAGCACAAGGAACAAGAAACTAAGGGTAATGCTGCTAAACGCCAGAAGTCTTAACCTCAAGATGCATGCACTCGAAGCTCTCCTCAGTATGGAGAACATCGATATCTGTGCAGTGACAGAAACCTGGTTCAAGGCTCCAGAGAGCACCCCAGCACTACAGGCTATACCTCATATCATGCTTTTCGGCTCCAAAACCCTGACTGAACCACAAAAGGAGGGGGAGTTTCCATATTTATCAAGGATATCCACACCTCCAGGTTAGTGGCATTGCACGAATTATTGGAGACCATCCATGTGCAACTAACAGTGGGCAAGACTGCTTTTCAGTTTATAGCATCCTACAGACCACCCTCTCAAAGTCAGGAATCCCACTCAGCTTTCCTGAAAACATTGGAGAAGATGAAGTTCTCTCCAAACACCATTATATTGGGTGACTTCAACTACCCAAACATTGACTGGGAGCACTACTCAAGCCCCAGCACCTTAGCCCAAAAATTCCTGGAAATTATAAACTCAAATGCTATGGAACAAATAGTCACCACTCCCACAAGAGTGGACAACATACTAGACCTGATCATTACCAACATGGAGACTCTATGCTCCACACCAGAAGTATATCCCTCATTGGCAAGATCAGACCATAAATTAATTTCACTGGATGTCCACATCCCGACCCCACCCCCAGCCCAGAAAACCACAGTGAAAAACTTCTCAAAAGCGAACTTCTCACTTCTCAAAACCGAAGTGGAATCCTTCAAGGCCCCAGGGCCAGTGGAAACTATGGCCCAAACTGCAGAATCCTATATAAATGCATTCTACAGACATCTCCAGGAATGCATGGATCATGCTATCCCAAACAAAACCAAGACCCAATCATCCAAAGGCAGGCGTCCGGTCTGGTGGACCCCTGCCATAAATAAACTGTACAACAGAAGGAGGACGCTACTACATGATAGAGCAAAATCCCTAATAGGGAAGGCATCTCTGATCAGCACTAGCAAAAAATTACGATCCCTCATAAAATCCTCCAAGGCCAGCTTCGCGAGGAAAAATTGCACAGGACACCAAAGACAATCATAAGGCTTTTTTCAGTTATGTTAGAAACCTGGGATGCAACTCCCAGACTTGTTCTGAGTTGATTCTAAATGACAAAAAATACACTGAACCCACAGACATCGCCAATATCCTGGCAGACAGGTTCAGTGCAAACTTCTCCACCCCCTCCCCCCCAAAAGAGCAAGTATCTATCCCGACAGAGGGCTGCCTCCCAAACATCTCAGATGCTCAGGTGAAGGCTGCCCTCTCCAAAGCAAAAAACACTGCTTCCATGGGACCAGATGGTGTCCCAGGTTGCATCCTACATGAACTCCAAGAGGAACTAATCCCTCAAATAAAACAGCTATACAATCTCAGCCTCACTACAGGATATGCGCCCACAGAATGGTGTACAGCAACAGTGGTCCCACTCCACAAAGGTGGAGCCTCTACGGACCCTGGAAACTATCGCCCCATAAGCCTGACTAGCTTAGTCTGCAAGGCTATGGAGAGGATCATCATGGAGCTCATAAACAAAGACATTGGGGACCTACAGACACTAGATCCTACCCAGTTCGGCTTTGTCAAGGGCAGATCCTGCCTTTTGAACCTGGTTGACTTCTTTGAAACAGTCACCAAAGCCATAGATGAAGGGAAGGTAGTCCACACAGCCTATCTGGACCTTGCAAAGGCATTTGATACAATATCCCACTTGGACATCATAGATAAGCTATCCAGCTTAAATATAAACCCCTATGTCACAAGATGGGTCGCAAACTGGCTCAAAGACAGAACCCACAGAGTGAGAGTTGCTGGAGCCATGTCAGACTCGAAACCAGTCACAAGTGGCATCCCACAGGGTTCTGTCCTGGGACCACTCTTGTTCGGTATATACTTTTCCGAGGTACAGGCAAACGTGGGAGGACTATGGCTCACCAAGTTCGCAGATGACTGCAAACTGGGCGCCATAATCAACTCTCCAGATGACACAAACATCCTTCAAAAAGGTCTCACAGAGACAGATAACTGGTGCCAGTGCCATGGTTTAAAGCTAAATGCCAAAAAATGTATAGTCATACCCTTTGGTAAAAACAATGTGCCCACAAATTACCACATAGGCGGAAACCCATTAAGTACAGAGAAAGTTATTAGTGACCTGGGGACCCAAGTTGATAGCAATCTCTCCTTTGAAAACCACATTGCCAAAGTGGTTAGAAAGACCTTCTACATAGCCCACCTCATCACGAAGGGTTTCACATCTAGATCAAGAGAGGTAATCGTGCCCCTTTATTCATCCCTCATCAGGCCCATCATAGAATACAATGCCCCTTTTGGGATGTACCTTACCCGACACCTATAGCAATTAGAAAGACCCCCAAAAGTATCTCACCAAGAGGATCAAGGGTCTCAAACAGATGCCATATGCTGCTCGGTTAAAAAAACTCCAGCTCTACTCAGTTGCATACCGCCTACTTCGAGGTGATCTATGCCTGACATACAAAGCTATGTCAAATCCAGAATTAATGGACATGCTCCACCTCAGTAAATCTAAATCCCTTAGAGCCACACACTCGAGGGACTTGAATCTCAGCACAGAAATAAATAGAACTTGCTGGAGGGACAGGTTCATAACCCAGAGGCTCCCTTCGCTCTGGAATAGAATTCTAGTTCATGTGAGGCAGAGCACCTCACTGAATCTCTTCAAGAGGAATCTCGATAAGTGGATGGGGGATCGTAGGTTTGTCCCAGGGATTAGTCCCGTGTCACTATTAGACAGAGGCACAGTAAACTAAACCTTAAAAAGGGCACAGTATACTCAAATCAAGGGGTGGTGTAAGCCATACAGAATCGGGCGAGGCTTATAATTGCCCCAGGGCAGATAGCCTAGTATGAACCTATGAACCTATGAAAAGCGCCCCTACCAGAGCGGCGCCCTAGGCGGCCACCTAGTTGGCCTATGCCTAAGGCCGGCTATGCTTAGAAAGCATCAGTGGTAGATGTAGTTTGGGATATTGATTGTTTATTTAGACTTTTATATGATATGCTAAGTGTGTGCTAGCAGATGGCTGCATGAAACTATTGTGAGTTTTACAGCAAAACTTAGGCTGAGAGGTCACATAGATTTTTTTTTTTGTTATGTAGGTAAGAATTCTTATCTGCATTTTTGTTTATTCATCAAAATCTTTGCAGAGAAAGAAAGGAATGAAACTGGTCAGGGTTAATACTGTTTTTATAGATGCTAAAACTTTATCACTAAAAAAGCATTCTCGCAGTCTTGTAATCTCCAGACCATTTATTTATTATTTCATTTTTTTTCTGAATTCATATACAAGGGGATACGTGTATCTATCTTGCTGTTTGCCATTCCTGCATATTTTTCTTTCCTGAGTTTTATATCAGATGAAATGCAATTATTTTATGGTATTTGGACTTAAGAATTTAGTTTAACTCTTACTGTGTGAAAATAAAAGTATGTACATGTATCCTAATCTTTGCCAAAGGCAGCTAACTGTACTAGTATAATTCACGTTTAATTCCTGCTGAGCTTTGTGCATAGATTTGTTGTTAAAAGTTTGTTTGAGCTCAATCACAATCCTTTCTTCACCAAAAGACAAACAAAGATAATTTTATGAAAGTCTAACTATGTCTCATTGGGTCTTCTTCTATGTCCCAAATTCCCACGTAATGAAACTAAAAAATGAAGAGACCCTGTTGCTGAACATTTAGTTTAACATACCCCTGGTGCACTGTAATTTAAGTCTGGGAAACTAACCACTTAGCCACCATCGTGAACTTTGCCCTTTTCTCCACTCTAGTGCAATCTCAGAGTTGGTATATTTAGTTAGAGGGGATATGGGGGTGAACCCCCCCACTTGGGTGGGTTTTATTTGCTTCTGTTTCTTTTTAAAGTGTTTGTGGTCATGTGGTTAGTTGCCTGGGGTTAAATTATGGTTATCCAGGTGTTCATTAAAGCAAATTTTCTCCAACGTCATCTCATTGTTTTGTCATTCGACTAAGTGGGATTTTGGTAAATAGAAGTGGCTCCATCTCACATCTGTCTAGAATGTTTATAGTTTTGTTTTGGCAGCTTGTTCTCTTCTGAAAAAAATAGCAAAAGCCTTTGAATGTTGCATGTCAATTCTGTTATAATGATTATGAAGCTGATATAGTTGATATGTTTTGTAATACATATGAAGAATGCTATCAAAGAAAGCATGACACCATTTTTTTTCAGAATTTATGCCCAAGTAACTAAGATACTGTTCAAGTCAGCCTAAAGTTATAACTGGTCTCAAAAGGATTATTTTTGATCAGGGTTTCTTCCTGCATAAAGTAGCAAGCCACTGGTCCAACCGTCAAAAGTATTTTAATAAATCAAAAACTAAGAAACAACAAAGGTTTCAAGTCATTAAACACTCTTTCTCAGTGTTATTTCTTCCTGCATAAAGAAATAATTTTTTATCTAGTCTCTGGAGAAAACACAAACTAAAATAATAATGCAACTCCCTAAATTGCCGCTTTGGCCAGACCAAGAGGAACATGTATCTTAATAGTATAAACTGCTTTAAGATAACTGTAGACTTCTTTTTCCACAGCTGTAGTTAATGCAAATCAACACTGCAGAATAAAGTGTCAGTCCTGTAAGATGTTGTATGTATCATGCACAGGTGTCTCAAATATTTCATTTTAATTTCTGCTGTTCTCTTTAACATCCAGTTTTAAACCAGAGTCCAGTTACTCAGGCTGCATTAAACGTGAGAATAGCATTCGTTTTGATCAATTCATTAGTCATTTTATTAATTAATTAGTAATTTCTAATTCAATGTGTACATTATACAGATTTCAGGTGAGAAACTGAGACCTCTTTTATTTAAGAAAGAAGTGGTACCCTTTTATGACATATGTGTGTGTGTGTGTGTGTGTGTGTGTGTGTGTGTGTGTGTGTGTGTGTGTGTGTGTGTGTGTGTGTGTGTGTGTATCTGTGTGTGTGTGTTTATATCTGTAAATATTTCCGATGCTCTACATTACTCAAGAAAAAATAACTGTAAAGAAATACTTACCTGCATCTATCCATAGCTTTAATTGCTGTTCTTGCCTTCATTTGTTGTATCTTGCTGTATTCATCAAGGGGTTTCAGAAATGTATTATCAGTAAAATGGACATACTGATTCCTGATAAATCAGGATGTCAGTCACAATGTTTTCTCAGAGTTTTATTTATTCTTATTTTATTTTTATTTTATATTTGTTAAGCAGGATAGTCCATCTGGATACATGTTCATTTTCAGTGGAGGCCCGGGCAGAAAAGCTCCAAAGAGACAATTTACAAGACATAGAGACAATGCTTAAAAACATATTTCAACTAGGTCCACTAAGAGTATCTAGTTGAGAAGACATATTAAGTGCCATGCTATAGACAGGTACAGTTATCAATAGATTTATAAACAACAAAAAAGCAAGTAAACTAACACAAATATACTCTAATTCTTTTGTTGTGGAGTACACGTTTATACAGGTGAGTCAAGAGACTATTATTAAGGCAAGAGTTGCATTAGTATAGGAGTGGGACTGGAGTTAGTCTGGTGTGGAGCAGGGACATAGCAATTTGTTGTTTAGATGACTTTTGATAGACCTTTTCAATTTAGGTAGGGAAGATTCCAGGGTTATAGATGCAGGCAGGGAGTTCCAGATTTTGGACATATAAGAAGAGTAGAGGGAGTCACCAGCATGATTGTGGGTTCTAGTAACTGTTAACAGTAACTTGTCTGAGGAGTGGTGTTGCCTAGTACAGGAGTACTGTTGGATTATGTTACTTAATAAAGGTGTTATATGTGCTTGGGAGAGCAGCTTGTGAGTGATGAGCAGTTTATTATAGATTAGTAAATCTGGCAGTTCAAGCCAGCCCAATTCCTTTAGGTTGTGACAGTGATGGGTTCTGAAAGAGCTGTCATTAGCAAATTTGGCTATCTGATTGTAGCAGGTGGTCATTTTGTTGGTTTCTGTTTTGGATAGATTGGTCAAGATTGGAGATGCATACAGTAGTGTTGAGAGAAGGTGGGTACGAGCCATTGTGGATCTAGTGTTATGGGTCAGGAAGGATTTGTGTTTGTAGAGACTACCTAGCTTTTTGTTTGTATTTTCAATAGCCAGGTTAATGTGTATATCAAATTTTAACTTGTTATCATTGGTAACTCCTAACTAGTTTTGTGTGGGATTCAGGTGAAATAGGGGTACCATTTTTAGAGTGAATTGTGAAAGAGGAGATAGGAGTGGTAGTTTGTGAGGGATGAAATAGAAGAAGCTTGTTTTTTTTTTGGGTTAAGTATGAGGCCATTCTCAATAAGCCAGTTTTCGACTGAGTGGAAGTTATCCTGGGTTTTATTGTGTAGATCTGCCAGGGTAGGGGCACTGCGTATTATAGTTGAATTGTCTGCATATTGGCTAAGGCTAGAACTATTTGCAGCTGAGTTGAGATTATTTGTAAAAATTGAGAACAGAAAGGGGCACAGTATAGATCCCTGAGGTACCCCAAGTGTGACAGGTAAGAGTGGAGACAAGTTATTGTGCCATAGTACTGCTTGTTGCCTATTGCTGAGGTAGTATTTGAACCAGGAGACTTATTGGTTGTCTAAGCCTAGGTTTACAAGGTGGGAGATGAGTTTGTCATGGTTAACCATATCAAATGCTTTTGATAGGTCTAAGAAAATGGCTGATGAAACTTTACTATTGTTCCTGTTGTGGTTTATGGTGTCTGTGAATGCTAACAGGGCTGTAGTTGTGCTATGACCTGGGCGAAAACCGTGTTGTGTTTGAGATATTAGTTCTTGATTAATAAGGTGGGACATTAACTGATGGTGAATACATTTTTTCTAATATTTTAGCTAGTGGGGATAGGATTGTGATTGGTCTGTAGTTTGATATGTCATAGGAACTTCTCCCTTTGTGAAGGGGTATAATGTAGGCAGTTTTCCAAATCAGGAGTACTGTGGCTTCAGAGATTGATTTGTTTATTAGTATAGAGACTGGTATAGCTATTTCAGCTGCTGCCTGTTTTAAGAATTCATTGGGGAGGGAATCTGCTCCTACTGTTGTTGGTTTTAATTGGGAGAGTAGTTTTCTTATGTAGGAGGTTGGGGTGGGTTGTAGCTTAAAAGTGGGACTGTTGTTGGATGTAGTGTGGTCACTTGTTGTATTCGCAGTGAGCTGCTTTTGTGCTAGGGCAAGTACGGTTTCAGTGAAGAATATATTGAATGATTCAGCTATGTTTTCTTTTGTTAGACCTGTAGTTGGGGGTGGGGTAATGGTTTTAGCAGGGTGTAGTAACTTGTTTAAACCTGCCCAGAATTTATTTTATTGTTTAAATTTTATTGTTTAAATGTTTAAAATATTGTTACTTTGTAAAGTTTAAATTAAAAGGATTTTTAAAGCTTTTAAAACATGTCCCACATATGCTAAGGGGCAGTCTTGGAGCGACAGCAGATCTGCCCTTATGGAGTCTCCTTAAGATAGTGTCACTTTGGTGGAACTTCCCAGCCACTCTGTGAATAGTCCATCCCACATAATTTCCATACTGGCTGCTCCTTAACATTCAACTCTTGTCCTGGGAGAATGAAAGTGGCAACATGGTCTTATACATGCTAGGAATTGCAAAGCTCTATGACTTCATCCTGCTCTGGGAGTGAGTTTTTTTAAACCTTGAAAAGGAAATGAATGACCCAAGGGGATCCAAGTAGTCAGGAGTAATTGGTTTGGGGATTATACAAGACTAAATAAAAAATAATCCCCATAATAGATCGCAATTCATTCTTCAAGCTACTCTGTTTTGAGTCTGTTGTACTTCAATCTTAAATAGGTATCTGTATTCAGTAGTCAGACACTCCATGACTTATACAAGCTAGGTATCCTTTATGTTGATATGCATAATGTCAACAGCAAATAATAATAAAAAAATAAGATTAAAACTGCAATGTGCACACTGAAAGGAAACTTCAAAGCATGCAATTTTAAAACAATCTTTTCTGCAGCCCCTACAACCCCTGTACTTATATATTTTAACTCCAAGATTCCGAGATTACACAGTACTGAGGAAAGGGGATATTTCCTCAACCTTAGTAATTTAGCAATCTCATACAAATGTTGACCAACGTTTGTTCACAAAACAGACATAAGCTCTAGTGACTGTGGGCTTAAATAACAACTTATATATATATATATATATATATATATATATATATATATATATATATATATATATATATATATTAAAATGGATTCACTTTAGAAGCTCAAAATACTGAAATATCGAAATTCAGTATTTCAAGCCCATAAAGTGGAATCCTGAAAACAGCGAAAGCTCAGAAGCGCGAAATTCAAAACTTCGAATATTAGCGGTTTTGAATTTCACGCTTCTGAGGTTTCGCTGTGGTTATGGATTCAGGTAAGTGTGTGTGTGTGTGTGTGTGTGTGTGTGTGTGTGTGTGTGTGTGTGTGTGAGTGTGTGTGTGTGTGTGTGTGTGTGTCTATGTTAAGGGTTTTGGGTAGGGGCTGTGGTTTGTGTCAGTGTGTTTTGTTGCTGTGATGTGCGAGGAGAATGTAGCTTGTGTGGTGGTGTTTTGTGTGTGTTTGTGTGTAGTGCGACCTCGGAGTGAGAATATTTAAGTTGGGGAGGGTGTTTGGAGCTTGTGTTTGTGTGTGGGGAGGATGGTGTGTGTGTGTGTGTGTGTGTGTGTGTGTGTGTGTGCAGTAGAAGTGTGAAATTCAAAATCTCCGGTGTGTGAGATTTTGAATTTCACGGTTCTGAGTTTTCATGGTTTCAAAAATTCATCTTTATAGCTTTGAAATACTGAAATTTGATATTTCAGTATTTCGAGGATATAACGTGAATCTATATATATATATATATATATATATATATATATATATATATATATATATAATGTATTTGTGTGTGTGTGTGTTACACTTCATAATAAAACACTACTATTTTATTCATTGTTTTTATACATTTAGATAAATATAATACATTGATTTTACATGCATGCAACTTTGTGCATCTGGTTTATCTGCACTAAGCTACTATCAAGAGCTGTTTATATTATTTAAACAAGGTATATTTTGCTGTGATTTTAGAAAATTGTCAATGACTCCATCTGTTTACCATTCTATTTAATTAACTTTACAACGGGAATAAGACCTGTCTTGCTAATAATCAGTTCTCTCTTATCATATGGCTGTTGTACATAACTCAGAAGAAAAGGGCAGTATTAAAGTTTATCTCTGTTGTTGTGAAAACAAGATCAGTATTTCAGTCAGCCACTAACTACTGTTGTCTGTGTTGTGCATTTCTGTGTGCCTCCCTTTAAAGTATAGTAATAAAATTCACTTTCTACATACTTTTCAGTTTCTGCTCCTCAGTTAAAAATGCATACATCTTTGTCAAGTACTTTATTTTTTTTTCTGCTGTACAGACTTTTCTAACTCCTGTCGCTGAATCACGGGCAATTCTTAAAAAGGTCAAAATTGTACACTACAAAGAACTCATACTCCAGAAATCTAAAATATAGTTGTTCTGTTCGTCTTCTAAAAGGCTAGATCACACAAATTAATAATGTATGTTGAATTATTTTAACCAAATGTATGAGGCCAACCTCTCCTGTTCTTCAATAAAGAGTTTCTGTTTTGACATTTTTAGAGTGCAGCCCTGTTAGCTGTTATTTCGTCCAGCAAAAGTTGTTTTAAAGAGTATTTAAAGGATATACTACAGCTGACACAAACTAGGAGGCAGACATCACATGACAGGGTTTAAATTATAGTCTCACAAAACTCACCTTGCATCTGTTTTGAAGATTTGAAGTTTTTTTCATGAAAATCTTTCCTTTTGGTGCAAGTGACTATAGGTAGGAGGAATTCAAAGTTGTAGCCTTTGATAAGTAAGCATTTGTATGCAAATTTCCATGAGGAGGGTGTCATTGCAAACTAATTATTCCTTAATACCAAGTTTGTATCATCTATTTCATTGACTCAGTCGATTCAACTGTTAGTAATCTACCCATATTACCAAAATGCTTGAAAACACTACACGTTTTAGGTATTCATAGACAATAGTGTTTTATGCCAGAATGACTCTACCTTTCAGAAAAACAGATGTGGTCTTTCAGTCCTTCAGGGAGAAGACAGAAGTTTGTCAATGACTAAACAAATATTGTCAAAATTAATAGACCATCGTACTGCTTTCTAGTATTGTAACTAAAGTCAATTACTTCAGGATCCTGTTAGAGGTCAGTTACTTAGGGCACAGCAGATTCATTAGCATCATACTTTTAGATATGTTAGAAACTACAGCTTACACGACTGTCTATACTTTTGTATATATATATATATATATATATATATATATATCTTATCGGTTTGAAGTCTAACATTGGGATAGGACACATTTTTGGTGCTTGGTGCTGCTCTCCTACAATGGGTAGCACTTTGTTGCTTTGTATACTCCCCTTCTGTTATGATTCTCTGTTACAGTGACACTCCCTGAAGAGAGATGTTGCAGCTGTGTGAAAGACTCACCATAGCAGTAGATCTTCAAGGAAAAGTCACTATAACACTAAAGCTTCCCTTCCTTTCCACCTTTTTAATTTCTCCAAGTATTTTGGGATTCTAATACCATGACGAAAATGGACCCCATTCCTAAGTCAAAGTATGATTAAAGTTCATGAAATTAGTATTGTTTCCATCTTTGATGTCAGCCAGTAGTGCCCTTCGCAGCACCCTCAATGTGGCCAGTAATGACTCCTTCTGCAGTTCGTATGGAGTTACATGTATTGGTAACATATCCAAATAATATTGTAGATTCTTTTTTATAAGACCCGTTGCTCCTACTACTATTGGAACTGTCTGAGTATCTTGCTTCCACATGCCTCTCGTTTCTGCCTGCAGATCAAGGTATTTTATGACTTTGTGTCTCTCTGTATGCAAGACACTGTAGTTACTGGGTGTGGCAATTTCAGTAATGAATACTACTTTTGTCTTCTTTTCATGGACCACTATATCCGGTTTTCTAGCATCTGTCTTTTGGACTGTTGGTAATGGATAATCCCATATGATATAAACGTCATCATTTTATATGATGCTTTGTGGCTCATGTTTCCAGTGTTTTTCAGCCACTTCAGTACCATAATGCTTGCACAATCTACAGTGCAACAGTCTTGCCTCATTATTATGCCTTTCAGTATACAGTCCTTCTGCCATTAGTGTGTTGCAACCAGCAACAAGGTGAGTGACTGTTTCCAATTAGGTTTTACAAAATCTACATTTGTGTGTTTCTCCCACATACATTGAAAACCAGTGTGTACATAGCCCACAATCTTGGGCTGCCAATATTAACCTTTCATTTCTTAGTTTGAATTTGCCTCTCCTTACCCATTCCTGCATTCGTTCCTGATCAACATGAAGTTCTTTGCGAAGTTTTCTATACTTGCAACTATATTTATGTTTTTTCCACATTTATTGCCTTCTCATCAGGTCCTTCTCCTTATATTCTTTCTGGGGTTTTTTTGGCACATTCCGTTGCTGCCTGTTTTTTATCTACTTCTGGTTTGATTTCCATTCCTGCTTGATGTCCATATGCTTCTGCTAAATTAAGCAGAGAAGTCATCTTAGATTTATTCCCCTCATGTTTCAAAACTTTCACTACATTTGGATCTTGTGAGATCAGTAGATATGTGTGGAGTCCCACAGCTGCAGATCTATACATGTAATCAGTTTCAAGGAGGCCCATCCCTCCTTCAGAACAGGGAATATATAATCTTGGTATGCACTGATTTTTATAAATCATTTGGTTAGCATTAAGCATCCTTCTTGTTTTAATATCTAATCTATCCAACACTTTTTGGGGCCGGTCAATCACTCCAAACTGTAAGTTACGACAGGAAGAGCAAATTGATTTATAACTTGAATCTTGTTCCTAGCTCTCAGTGCTCTTCTCAGGATTAATTTAAATCTTCTAAAGTATTCCTTACTGAGTTTTATTTGCATTTGTTCATGTTTTATTGCTTATCCTTCATCAATTCCCAAGTATTTATACACTCCCTCTTGCTCAAGTTCTTTTATATCACATTCCTGTCCCAAACTGATGTTTTTTTTTGGTGCTGCTGTTTTCCTGCTTTAAATGTTGCTTTTGCACCTTTATCAAGACCAAGTGACATTCTAATATCATCTGAAAAAGTTTTGACAACCTGCAGCTGTGCTTTCAGTTACTCATCTGGTGAGCTATACAGTTTTAAATCATCGACAAAGAGAAGATGAGAAGTAATTAGACTTTGTTGTTTTCTAGGAGCCAAATTATAGCCATGGCCTAAGCTGTTAAGTAAACAACTTAATGGATTAATGGCAAGGCAGAATAACAATGACAGAGAGCCACCCTGGAATATCCACTCGTGGAAACGCTTATGTCTGTACAAAGTTTGTTACTGGCTATAAAACTTAACTACAACTAGTCTATAGATAATTTATTGACTATTCTAATGTTGCTCACAAATTTATGGGCCCTGAGAACTGGAAGAAGGTGAATGCCACTGCTAAACCTATATGGAAATCTAGTATATGATCAGCCTTAAAGGAAAACAACGGGATATGCCCTACTTCAACTCAACTTATTAGAACCTTTTCTCCCTATTCCCTCCACCAACCTAAAAAAATGAAAAATGCTGCCCTGAAAAACTGTGATTTCCTCTGTTTTCCTTCAATGCTACATTCTTTTCCCGTACTGTATTACTTTCACTTGGAAAAGTATATCTCGCGCCCTGTAAAAGTTAGCTTTTGGCTCAGAGGCTGTGATGTCAGAGCGGCTACAAATCAGCAGTAGTTCCTATACAAGATACCGCCCAGAAACCTACATCATCCCGGCACTATTAGCATTCTATTGTTAACCCCCCCCCGCCTCTTACGTGATGTAAGAGATTCAGAACTTCCCACACCTGTAAGGTGCTAAATACTTGCTGCAGGGAGTGAGAACGCCTTTTCAATCGTGTTGTATCCTGCCGAGTGGTTTATCTAGCTGGACATCTGGGAATATGTGGACTCCTTCTGCATTCAGATCTTACATTTCAACTGTAAGTTCTATTTTTTTTTTTTACAGTCTGTTCCCTGTAATAATATGCAAACATTCTTTTCTTTACTGTTTTTCTTGCAGTCTAGCATGAGTTACAGGGCTTAAAGAGAAACATCATGCTAAGGACTGAAAGAAATCCTGTTTAAAGCATCCAGACAGCATATTTGTGTTTTGAACAGGATTTCTTGCAGTCGCTAACTTGAGGTCTCATTTTTAAGCTGTGTGCATGTTTCAACAGCTTTTCTTGCAGTCGCTAGCATGAGGTTAGACTTTAGATGCTTTAAAGTCAAACCTCATGCTAGCCACTTGAAGAAAAGCTGTTGAAACACACACACAGCTTAAAAATGAGACCTCATGCTAGCGACTGCAAGAAATATGCTGTCCAGATGCTTTAAACAAGATTTCTTTCAGTCGCTAGCATGAGGTTTCACTTTTAAACCCTGAGTGTGTTTTTAAACTTTATCTTTCAGTCGCTATCATGAGGTTAGGCCCTGCTAAGGACAAATACCTGTTTTGTAGAGGGGGAGCAGCCTGAGATCACAAGTTTGCTTAAGTGTCTGTGGCAGACTTTAGATTTACACCCTCATCTACAAAATATATCATAATCTTCATACCAACATTACCGTCTATATGACATACTTATCAAGCATGTTTTGATAGCTTTACCACTTTATCTAAAAACTGTACTTTCGGGTCAGCTGTTCCCATGCACTGGGGCTGTAACCCAGCACACTTCTTTTGTTGTTCTTTGAAAGTAGAGTATGTCTTAGTGGCGTGGGAAATGCCATACTGTTCAGACTCCCACAGGCTTTCAGGGATAAACACGTTTACCCTGCTGAACTTCTAAAATAATGTCATAAGCAAACACATAGCTTCACCAGGTGTTTGTCAGGCAGACAGACACTTGATTCTAAGATATTTGATATAAGATAAAACGTGTTGTTGTGTGCTTTTTGATCCAGTAATATGTTGTTGTCCAGGATTTACTTCAAAAGTATCTGTTTACCCAAAACAAAAAGAACTGTTAGAAAGAGAAATAAAGGGACAAAACAAGGCTATTTAGTTATTTGCATGCCCCTTTGCTGTCCAGAATTTTGCAGGATGTCCAGATTTTTGTCTTATTTTTGGTCTGTTCCTCATAAAATTCATGATTTTCTGGCAAGACATTGCAGATTTAAATAACTAGATTAAACCACTAGATAGTGACAAAAATTTAAGTTTTAGACTTCACATTCTTCAGGAAATGCATGAGAATGCAAACCTGTTATTCTGGCAACTTTTCAAGTTTATAAGAGCAATATTTCAAGTCTGTCCCTAAGTTTAGTCTTTTGTCCCCACATTATTTTTGTTTTTCTTCAGATTTCTTGTGTTGAGAAGTATGGTTATTTGGAGTCTTACTAACCTGGTGAACCTAATGACTCTAAGTTCTTTTTGCTGTGGGGAAGTGGGTTTGCAAGATATGACAGAGAAAAGTCATATGCTTAAAATATGCCAAACAAATGTAAAAAATAAACAATTGTTGGATGGCTTCTACACCTGAAAGTATAGAAGTGAACATTGCATGTCACTGTTAAAATTCATACTACTTTAAAACAGAAATGTGGAAATATTTTATCTGATGATGGATTAGTAAATATTAGTTTCTAGGAATAACTTAGCCTGCATAGAAATTTAATGTCCTGCATGATCATACAAGCTATCAAACATATGGCAATATGATTTATTGTAGAATACCGAATGGGTTTTAAATTCTGGGTTTCTGCACATCTTGAGAACCATTCAAAAATGTAAATGGATGCCTTCACTGATGGCAGAAAGGGACAACAGTTTAGGTAATCCAAGTGTGATCAATGTGATGTTCCTGTAATTTCACGTTGAATGGCCTTTTCACTCCCCACTGTAGAATTTATTACACGTACATTTCAGGGCGTATACAATTCCTTCTGTATCATATCTATAATTGCCCTGTATAGTATACTTTTTCCATTAATCTTACTAAAACCTAATACTTGCAACTCCAATATTTCCCACAAGGAGTGGTACCAACACTATTAATATTCCTAATACTTGTTTCGATGGGAGGTAAAAACCTCTCATGAACCAACATGTCTTTAATGTTCCACCCTCTTTTATATGAAATAAAATGTGGTAATGCAGAAAAAGAGTTGAAAGTAAAAGAAATGAGATGGCAAATTTTATTGAACACATATGTAAAACCAGGATTTAATTAAACTATAACTTATTTGTTTTAAAATCAAGAGCAATGAGACATTAATTTTGTTTATGGAATGATATTATGTGAATTTTAATTTGGGATATTTAACAGTGGTGTGTGTTAATCTTAATTAATCTGATAAAGTCTGTGTTAGTGTGAAAAATGAAAGAGTTTACTATTTCAAAAATATTTATGTTTTACCAAAAAAAAAAAAATAATAATAATATTTCACCAGGTTTACCACTTCGATACTAACTGGGGCAAAAGGTGCCCCCATGGCAGTACCCTGCAGCTGCTGGTACAGCTTTCCATTAAACTCAAAAAAATTGTTAACCAAAGAAAAATAAACCAGCTCTATAACATAAGATGATACTGGACTCGCACCAAGAAAAAAACAAAAGAGCTTCAAGTCCAAAACCATGGTGGATATAGTATATAGCCTAACTATATGGTTGGAGAGTGAGTGTTTGTGTTTAATGTAACTGTTTGGTCTGGTTGCTATTCAAGGCATCTACCAGAGAAAGGCTACAAGCCTACAGACCCTTGCATCATCTGGGACAAGACTGTGGATCACTAAACAGGCTGTGGCCTACTTCTGTTCTTGGGATTGGTGCTAATGTTTTGCTTCTGGTGATAGAAGAAGCAAAGGACCATTGTATCCCAACAGAGTGAAGCTGTGGTGAGACCGGCACTAGTAGTAGCCAAGCAGTAGCCATTCATGCGACTCCCCTCTTTTCATCATTCTTGACAAGCTAATTCTTTGTTTTCAGTAAGTACTATTTGATTTGTCTCTAACTTCAGAATATCTGCCTAAATACTTGATCCTTAAAGTTTCAGGGTCTACGTATTAGTTTACCCTTAAGTGTTTGGTAGTGCTCTGTATAGACTCACACATCTTGAGTGACATTTTTCCTGTAAAAGCACAAATTAAGTTTCTCCAATACCCAGTTGCATACAGGACAACTAGTTAGCAGTGACAAGCACTGTCCACATAGTTGCAAATCCAGATACTCCTGACAGTGATTGATATTCTCACTCCAACTGTCTGATCAATAGAAAAAGGGTCTGTTGCCTTGGATATGAGCTGTCCTACTGTCTCTGTTACTGGCTTGAAGTTTATGGGCATCCAGAGGCAATGTAGAAATTACCTCATGTTTACTGACAGCCAGTTAATTCTCAAACAAACTGATATAGTATGTGAGAGATGTATTTATACAATCTCACTGGAGGCAAAGCTCTCACATAAAAGTACCCCTAATGTCAATAAGGGTGCCAGTAGTACACACTTTGCACCCATCATGCAAAATTCAAAACAAGCATATAGACCCACATATGCTGAGGCATTTGCATGCAACCTTCCTAAACCACAGACCTCCTAAACGAAGTACACATAACAAATACCCTCAGCAGCCCCAAATAACCTATTTCAAAACAGCACCCACATCAACACATAGAGCTACATCTCATGGAGCCTCTACCTCTAAGCCCATAAGGCAAGTCACTACATAATCCAACATTCTAGCCATCAGAGACTCCATCGTGTGACACACTGATGTCCCTCTCACCAGGCTGAGTAAGGAGAAAGTTATGGTCAGTTGCTTATCAGGGGCTAGGATCCATCACATTATACATGCACTCTGGTCATTGGACCACAATTACCAATGTGACTCAGTTATAGTCCATGTGGGAGTAAATGACCTGAGACGTACCTCGCTAGATTATATGAAGAGAGTCATCATGGAGCTCTCAGAATATGTGTCTCAGGCTGGTATGAGCCTAGCATTGAGCAGCATTTTACCTTCAACAAGGATGATGCCACAATATGAACAAAGATGATTGACTTTAATAATTGGCTTAGTTTCTGGTGTCATTCTAAGGGGATGCAATATTTGTCAGCATGGAAAGAGATGGTCAACAGACCATGCTGCTTTGCCAGGGATGGTCTGCACCTCTCCCCTCTAGGCTTTTGAATATTAGCTAAAACATTGTCTTCCCCCGTAGTGCCTTTTTAGGCAGTGCCAAACTGAAAGTACTTCCGACATAGCAAATCAAAACCAAGAAAATCTACAGGTATTACTGCTTAATGCTAGGAGTCTAAACAAAAAATCTCCACTTCCTAGAAGCTCTCTTTACCCTAGCGAATGCTGATGTCTGTGCAGTCGCTGAGATATGAATTAAAGCCACAGAGAGCACACCAACAGTGCAAGGTTATAATGTCTTCCACACATTTAGGCCAACTACCTCACAGGCAAGGACTAAAGGTGGAGGTGTCTCTATTTATATCAAAAAGAAATATACTTCAAGGCTGGTAAAACAGGACAACGTACTTGAGCTGATCCATGTTCAAATCACCATAGGAAAAATTCAATAACACTTCCTTGCAAGCTATAGGTCCCCCCTCTATGACCCAGGAAACCCATACCATGTATTTAAACTTATCAGAAATGCTTACCATGCAACCCAATACCATATTCATGGGTGACTTTAATTACCCCACCATTGATACCATATTCATGGGTGACTTTAATTACCCCACCATTAATGTACATGCACAGAGATTCCTGGATTTTGTAAACACAAACTCCCTGGACCAGATAGTCAATACACCAACCAGGGGTACAACCATACTGGATCTGGTCCTCACTAATATGGGAGACTGCTGCACACCCCTTACTGTAATGCCTTCCCTGGTAAAGTCAAACCACAAAATGGTCTCCACTGAAGTAAAAATAAAACCTGGACCCCCAGCTAAACCTGGAATATTCAGGAACTGTTATAAGGCTAACCTCCTACTATTAAGTGAGAACCTAGCAAAATTTCAAGCCCCCATAAATCCTGAGAACACTTCTGCCTATGCATAACTGCTCACAGAAACCCTGTACAAGCTTGCTAATAGCGGCATAGAGGCAGCTGTACCCACCAGGAAGAAGTACAGAACTAACTCAAAAAACAAGCCACCATGGTGGAATCATAAAATCAATAGGTCCTATAACAGAAGGAAGAAAATCATGTCAAAAATTAGGAGGTGCAGCACCCAGCAGGATAAATGCACTCTCATCAAACTAAACAAATAACTCAGAGGACAAATAGTCTACCAAAACCAAATTTGAGGTAAGATTGGCCCCCAAGGCCAAGGGGAACCACAAAGCATTCTTTAGCTATGTCTGCAACCTCAAAGGCAATACACAATTTTGTGCAGAATGCATTGTAGATGGAGCCACCTATACTGAGCCAGAAGATATAGCAAACCTCCTGGCTGATAAATTCAGCTCCAACTTTCTCCCTCTCAACCCCTCAACCTTCCATCAGGAAATATCATCAAATATAACTCCCCCTACTATCACTAGGGGAACAGGTCCTTAATGCCCTCTCTAAGACCAAAAACACTGCATCAATGGGCCCAGACAATATCCCAGGATGCCTTCTAAATAGCATCAAACATGACCTATCCGGGCCTCTGGAATTACTGTTTAACTGCAGCTTCCATACAGGTTTCATGCTTCATGAGTGGAGAAAGGCAACAATCTTCCCACTACACAAAGGTGGGCCATCTACAGACCCTTGAAACTACAGACCCATAGGTCTCACTTGTCTTATATGTAAAGCCATGGAAATAATTATCATGGAGATGATCAACAGAGATATA
Source organism: Protopterus annectens (assembly GCF_019279795.1). NCBI lineage: Eukaryota > Metazoa > Chordata > Ceratodontiformes > Protopteridae > Protopterus > Protopterus annectens. The sequence continues at coordinate 446,621,727 of NC_056748.1, read as the reverse complement.
GTAAACCTCCAGATACTAGACCCATCCCAGTTTGGTTTTGCCAAGGGCAGATCATGTTTACTCAACCTGGTGGACTTCTTCGAGGCAATTGATGAGGACAAAGTCATTTGCACTGCCTACCTTGACCTCACCAAGGCATTTGACACAGTACTTTATTTGGGTATTGTTGACAAACTCAAGAGGTTAGGTACAAACCCGTATGTCACCCAGTGGATAGCCAACTGGCTCACAGACAGGACCCAGGAAGTTAGAATTAGGGAGTTCACCTCTACAAAGAGGCCAGTCTCAAGTGGAGTCCCTCAGAGATCAGTCCTTGGACTGCTCCTTTTTGGTATTTACTTCTCAGATGTCAAGGCCAATGTCAGTGGTCTCTGGCTGACTAAATTTGCAGAAGATTGCAAATTAAGAGCTATCATTGAATCTCACACTGACACAAATGTTCTCCAGTAGGGGCTGACACAGACAAACAACTGGTGTCAGAGCCATCGACTAAAACCAAATGCCAAGAAATGCATAATAGTATCTTTTGGGATGTCATCCATCCCTGGTAACTATCATATTGACAACACACCCCTTAGAGTTGACCCAGCAGTCGGGGACTTAGGGACACACATAGATAGTAACCTAGTCTTTGATCATCACGTGTCTACAGTGGTCAAGAAATCATTCTATATTGCGCAACTTATAAACAAAGGTATGGCATCTAAGTCCAAGGAAGTTATTGTTCCATTGTATTTGGCATTCATCAGAGCTATCATTGAGTACAAAACCCCGTTTGGTATGTACCTAACCAGGCATATCCAACAACTGGAATGTCCACAGAGGTTCTTCACTAAAAGAATGCAGTGTGTATGTCCTATGCAGACCACCTCAAGGCCTATCCCTGTATTATATCTCCTACAGGCTTTAGAGGGGAGATCTATGCCTGGCATAGATTTCATGGACCTCCTGCATATCCACAAAACAAACAGCACCAGAATTACCCGTTCTAAAGACTTACACCTTGCCTGTGATATAAATAGGACCTGCTGAAGAGATAATTATATATCCCAGAGGCTACCCCATCTATGGAACAGGCTCCCCATCCATGTGAAACAGAGGTCCTCCCTAACCCAATTCAAATGCAATTTGGGCAATTGGATGGGAAACCAGAAATTCATCCCTGGTTTGGAACCTATTTCTCTAATGGACAGAGGTAACCTGTAAATGGTTCATCTCCCAGGCCCATGCTTACACTTATCAAGGGTATCAAAACTTGTCAGAGATTTAGGATGCATGGCTAGGCTTAAAAAGGCCCTTGTTGTCATGAGCCTAGTAAACACCTATGAACCAATGAACCTACATCCATTGTTATCCAATACATATTTTCACCCCAACTAATGTCAGAAATTTTCTCTAAAAAATCTAAAGTATCTTTTATATAAGATATCAATTTTACTACTGAGGACAATAAACAATTATGTAAAAAAAAGCCCAGTTTTGCATGTTAAACAATTATACACAGATATAATTGGATGTCATGGAGGGTTAAAAAGGTCTTTATGTATCTTTGGAAGTCAATAAAAATAAGCCATAGTGCAGTTCTCAATATTAAACCTTTTTTCAACATCATCTTTGGAGAAATAGTAACATAGTCACTGCTGCTTTACAGGATGTAACGGACCACAAGGTCTACCTAATTTACTTGAAAAGCAACTGTGCAACCCTATTGCAAAAAGCCTACTTTCATGCGCAGTTCCCTCAAACAATTTGACTAGCCACCACCGACCTCTCATATCTGCAGTCACTGATAGAGTTCCACTTACCTCTGCTGGGGCTGTAATGCACTCTATTCGCCCTGCGGGCTCACTCTACTCCCCTACCCTACCCCAATTTCCACCTGACCCCACTACCTGTACATTTATCAGAATCACTGCCCCACCCCTCTCTCCCATCAACCAATTAGCATGCACCACACCCTGCAGTCTCACTCAACTCCCCTACCCTGCCCCAATTCCCACCTGTCCCCACTACCTGTACAGTTATCAGAATCACTGCCCCACTCCTCTCTCCTAGCCACCAATTAGCACTCACAACACCCACCATACACACTTACCTTTCATGCTCTCCTTCCATCAACACACTATGCCTCTTTCCCCAGACCATCTCCTATGCATACTTATCATTCTTACCTCCATTACTTATGTCACATATCTCACACAACTACCACACCCCAACCATACAACCCCTTCAGACTCCATATCCACCACCCAATCTACTTACACACCACCTTCACCTCCATAACACACAAACTTTACTCTTTTAACCCAACCCTACTATTCAAACACAAAATTCTTCCCATCCTACAAACTCAATACACACCCCTTCATAATCATTCCAACAAATCCTTCCCCTTCCTTCACTCAGACACTCCATTTACACTTAGCTACCTCAAAATCTTCCATCAGATCACCCTGTTGCTCTCCAGTGACATTCATCCCAACCCCAGTCCCACACCCCCAACCACAACCACCAACTCCTCTCACACACACACACCCTCAAGCCTAAATCCATTCGGCTTGCCACATTCAATGCCTGAAGCCTTAGAAATAAAATCCCCATCCTCCATGCCTATCTTTCCCACAACATTTTAACATAACTGCAATCACAGAGACCTGGCTTAAACCATGCATAAAGGATAACAAAATTCTTCCACCAGGCTACCAAATCATTTGCAATGACAGACTAAACAAGAAAGGTGGAGGAGTAGCTATCATCTACAATTCCTCCTCTATCATCACCCCATATACCAATTTTATCCCTAACTTTAGCAATGTTGAAATTACCACTGCACTACTGAAATTCAACAATCACAAATCCATATGCATGGCCACCCTACATATACCCCCTGGCAATAATATCCCAGTAATAGAAGATATCCTCTCCTGGTTTTCCTCCAACATTAAAAATGGAACCTATATCCTAGGTGACACTAGCATAAATTGGATCACATTGAACTCACAAGCCCCATCTCACTCAGTCAACCTATTCAGTTTCACCCAGCTAATAAATTCCCCTACCAGACCTGACAATGATAGGTCCTCTGGTACCATCATTGACTGGATCCTCACATCCTATCCCAGCCTTATCTCAACCTCTGGTATCCTTCCAGACCCTCTCAGTGATCACCTTCCTGCTTTTGCTGACCATCACCACTCCCCTCTCTAGCAGCAACATCACTACATACACAGTCACAGTCTCTCCCATTTCAACCCTCAAACTTTTTCCAATTGTCTAACACTTACTGACTGATTCCCCCCTAAGAAGCTTGCACCTCGGTGATGCCACTACCTACTTCAATGATACCTTCTTAAATCTACTCAACAGTTATACTCCTCTAAGAATCAAATGAATCAAAGCCAATGAGTCTCCCTGGTTATCCAAGGAAACCAAACATACCATGCTACAAAGAGATAAAACCTGGAAACAATATCAAAAAAACAAAAAACCCAACTTCTTACTAGAATTCAAACAACTTCGAAACTCAGTAAAAAAACTAATAAGCAGAAACCATAAAGTATACTACTCCAAACTTCAGGCCAAACATTCAACCAACCCAAGCAAATTCTGGGACACAATCTCCTCCCTCCTCCACCCAGGTAACAAAGAGAACCCCTGCCCCAACCCAAATCTTACAGATCTAGACACTGCTAATCGATGCAACTCCTTCTTCACAGAATGCATAGCTAAATTGTTCTCCTCCTTCCCCCATCCCCACAACCCCAACTTATCCCACCCTTCAACCCCACCAACCTCTTACACCCCTCCTCCCCCTTCAACCTTGAACCCATCCCTACAAGTACAATAAAAAAACTCCTGCAGCTAAAACCTTGCTGAAATGCTCCTGATAACCTCCCTGCAATCTTCCTAAAAATATCTGCTGACAGTATTGCCTACCCCATTTCCACCTTAATCAATAGCTCCATCAGTGAAGCATATGTCCCTTCCATCTGGCACCATGCATACATTATCCCACTTCATAAAGGAGGCAAAAGCACAGACACCTCCAATTTCAGAACTATAGCTATCCTTTATCCACTTCCGAAATCCTGGAGAAATGTATCCATGCTCAACTCATGTCATATCCGACTCATAACCTTCTCACCCCTACTCAACATGGCTTCCGCCCTGGCCACAGTACCATGACTGCCCTACTATCCTTCCTCAAAACCATAAACCAAGCATGTGACACTGGTAAACTCGCATCTTCTCTGTTCTTATACCTATCCAAAGCTTTTGACACCATCTCCCATCCTTTACTCTTAATTCAGCTCTCATCTCTCAACCTTTCCACTTCCACACTAGCCTGGTTCTCAAGCTATCTCTCTAAATGTCAACAAGCCATGCAATGGAAATTCACAACCTTCCCCTTCCTGCAATCCCCCACAGGGGTGCCACAAGGTTCAATTCTTGGCTCACTACTCTTCAATATATTTATTAAAAAATTTCACTGCGCCATCCCCAACACCTCAATAATCCAATATTCAGATGATTTAACAATCATCTGCTCAGCCTACTCCACCTCCAACCTCCTTCTGAAAACTCAGTCAGCCTTTTCTAAAACAGAATCTTGGATGAAAAACAACCACCTTACCCTAAATGCTAATAAAACTAAACTTATGATATTTTCCACCTCTAGAAACTCTCCAATCAACAAAAATGTTTTCTCTGTACTCAATACTGATAATATCACCATTGAAATTGTATCCAGTACCAAACTCCTTGGTGACATCATTGATGAATATCTAAATTTTGACACCCCATATCTAATCTGCCATCAAATAAACTCACCAAAAGCTAAGTCTCCTATACAGGCACACCTCCCCCCCCCCAGGAAAACCTTTGCTTCCTCCTACCTTCTTCCCTCTCATAGGTTCATAGGTTCATAGGTTGGTACTAGGCTATCAGCCCTAGGGCCTATACAAGCCTAGCCATAACAATTCCCTGGCTATTTCCTCCCACATTAATTACTTTCCTGGACCCCTGTCTAGCAGGGCAACTGACATGATCCCTGGGGTGAATTTCCTTTCTCCCATCCAATCGTCAAGGTTCCTCTTGAAGAGGTCCAAAGAGGCACTCTGCTTGACATGTATGGGCAATCTATTCCAGAGTCTGAGGAGTCTCTGGGTCAGGAACCTATCCCTCCAGCATGTTTTGTTTATTGTGATGACAAGGTTTAGATCCCTGGAGCGTGTAGCTCTGAGGGATTGGGATTTCTTTAAGTGTAGCAGGTCCAACAGCTCTGGGTTTGACATGGCCTTGTATGTTAAGCTGAGATCGCCTCTGAGTAGACGATATGCGACAGAGTATAGCTGGAGTTTTTTAAGGCGGTCAGCGTAGGGCATCTGCTTTAGGCCTGTGATTCTTTTAGTGAGGTATTTCTGAGGCCTTTCCAGTTGTTGCAGATGTCTTGAGAGGTACATACCAAATGGGGCATTGTATTCTATAATGGGTCTAATGAGGGATGAGTACAGTGGGACAATGACCTCCTTTTTCTGGATGAAAAGCCCTTCGTGATGAGGTGTGCCACATAGAAGGATTTCCTGACTGTTGTGGCGATGTGGTTATCGAAGGTGAGACCACTGTCCACCTGTGTCCCTAAGTCTCTTATCACACTTTCTGTTTAGTGTACTGCCACCTATATGGTAATTCATAGATACATGTTTTTTCCCAAAGGGGATAACAATACATTTCTTGGCATTGAGCTTGAGCCCATGGTTCTGGCACCAAGCATCTGTTTCTGTAAGGCCCTTTTGTAGAGTATCCACATCATTTGGGGATTCAATAATGGCTCCCAGTTTGCAGTCATCTGCAAACTTTGTTAGCCAGAGTCCCTTAGTGTTGACCTGTACTTCAGAAAAGTAGATGCCAAACAAGAGCGGCCCCAGGACTGAACCCTGAGGTACTCCACTTGTCACTTGTCTGGAGCTGGATTTGGAGTCGGCTACTTTTACAGTATGGGTTCTATCAGTAAGCCATTTAGCAACCCATTGGGTGACATAGGGATTAATGCCCAACTTAGTAAGTTTATCTATGATTCCAGAGTGAGGGATGGTGTCAAAGGCCTTGGCAAGGTCTAGATAGGCTGTGTGGACCACCTTACCCTTGTCCATGGCTCTGGAGACAGATTCAAAGAAGTCAATCAGGTTCAGGAGACAAGATCGGCCCTTCACAAACCCAAACTGGGTGGGGTCCAGTGTTTGAAGGTTGCCAATGTCTTTATTTATAAGTTCCATGACAATACGCTCCATGGCCTTGCAGATAAGGCTTGTCAGACTGATGGGACGGTAGCTTCCGGGATCCAAGGTGGATCCCCCCTTGTGGATTGGGATAACTGTAGCTCTGCGCCACTCAGTGGGTACGAAACCTGAGGTGAGGCTATGATTAAACATGACACTTAGGTGAGGTGCCAGTTCATATTGTAGTTCATGTAGTACACAGCCCGGGATGTCATCTGGTCCCATGGATGCTGTATTCTTGGCTTAAGAGAGTGCGTTTTGTACCTGTGTGGCCGTTATTACTGGAATTTGGCAATCATCCGGCATTGAGATGGGCCATTTAGGGGGTGAGAGGGGGGTGAAGTTGGCACTGAATCAATCTGCCAGGATATTGGCAATATCCTTCGGATCAGTATATTTAATGCCATTCTGTTTTAGCTCAGAGCAGATCTGAGCATTGCCATTTAGATTCTTGACATAGTGCTTTGTGGTTGTCTTTGGAATCTTTGGCAATTTTATTTTCGTAACTAGCTTTGGAGGATTTTATGAGGCATCTCAGTTTCTTACTGAGGCTAGTAAGGGAGTTTTTTGCATCCTGGGATTTTCCTCTTTTCTGCAAAAGTTTCTTCTTTTTGTTGTAAAGTTTGTTTATGGCAGGGGACCACCAGATTGGCTTCCTTTTTTTGGATGACAGCATTTTGGTTCTATTTGGGATGGCATGATTCATGCATGAGTGGATGTGCTCGTACAGTGCCTTAGTGTAGGATTCAGCAGTTGAACTTTCAGTTCCCGTCTGCATGGGTGTCATGAAGTTTGTCACTTCTGACTTGAGTAGCATGAAGTTGGCTTTGGAGAAGTTTTTTATGGTGGTTTCTTTACTGGGGGGTGGGATGTGGATGTTAAGGGTGATTAGCTTATGGTCAGACCTGACTAACGAGGGGGTGACCATAGGTATGGAGCATTGATTTCCCATGTTGGTAATGACCAGGTCTAGGATACTGGAGCCCCTGGTGGAACTATGGATTAGTTGATCCAGGGCATTGGAATTTATGAATTCCAAGAACCGTTGCGCAAAGGTGTTGGGACATGAGTAGTTTTCCCAGTTAATGGCAGGGTAGTTAAAATCATCCAGTATTAGGGTGTTTGGTTCTATCTTAATATTTTCCAGTATGTTTAGAAAGGTGTAGTGAGAATCTTGGGGTATGGTGGGGGATCTGTAGCAAGCTACAATTTGGATTGCAGTCTTACCTAGTGTTAGTTGCACTTGGAGAATTTCAGACACATTGTGTTGGCCAACTAGCCTGGTGGTGTGAATATCCTTGGTGAATATTGACACTCCTCCACCTTTAGTGTTTCGGTCCTGGTTTGGTGACCGAAAAGTGTGGTAAGAGTTGTAGCCTGGTATTGCAGGGGTGCTCTCTGGAGCCTTGAACCAGGTCTCAGTTACTGCACAGATATCAATGTCCTCCATTTTTAGGAATGCCTCGAGAGAGTGCATTTTGAGGTTTAGACTTCTAGCATTGAGTAGCATTACCTTCAGATTTTGCATGCTTGTACCTGTTACGGTGGTGGTTTTGTCCTTTGAAGTTTGCCTAAAAAATGCACTATAGGGGTGGCAAGAGCCTTAGCCAGTAACCTGAATCCCAGGGGTGACAGGTGCAGACCATCTCTGGCAAAGCATCGTGGTCTATCAATCATGTCATCCCAGGCAGACAGATACTGGATCCCCTTTGAATGACACCATAAGCTTAGCCAATTGTTGAAGTCAATCATTTTATCCTTATATTGTGGTATCATTCTGGGCGAAGGCAGGATGCTACTCAGGGCTAGGGTCATACCTGCCTGGGCCACATGATCCGAGAGCTCTTCCATGTCTCTTTTCATGTAGTCCAGGGAGGTAAGTCTCAAGTCATTCACTCCAACATGGACAATGACAGAGTCATATTTGTACTTGTTGTGGAGTGACTTGAGTGCATGTGTTATGTGGCGGATCCTGGCACCCGACAGGCAGCTGACTGTAATTTTCTCCTTATTCAACCTGGTGAGAGGGACATCAGTGTGCCAGACTATAGAGTCACCTATGACTAAAGTGTTAGGTACATTGTCTTGCCTTAGGGGCTGTTGCTGGGTGGCACACTGGTGTTGTGAACTATGTGACACATTGGTTGTGATTGGTGTTTGTTTGCGTTTCAGCTTCAGAGGTCTTTGTTGCTTGGGCAGGTTACAGTTAAGGGCCTCTGCATATGTGGATTTAGTCTTGCTATATGTGGGTGTTGGTGGTGCGGGTTTAGAAGGGCTATGTGTTGCTTGAGGTGTAGTGTGGGTGTTAACCTTCTCCTCTTGACTGTTTAGCACAATCTTGGGTGGAGAGAGCTTTGCTTCCATTTTGGATATATAAGTGCATCTCTCACAGGTTGTAGTGTTGGGTGGTAGGAGGAGAGGGTTGTCTGTGTACATGAGGCAATTGCTGCATTGACACAGTATGCCCAGATTCACCAGGTGGACAGGAGAAATCACCGGAAGCTGACCCTTGGACATGCCTGGTTTGGGGCTTTTTTTTTTTTCTTTGTAAAGTATAGGAGCTGTTTCCTTAGCAAGGTACTTTGCAATTATAGGCTGTTTAGTGCCTACTATTAATTTCTCCTTGTTAACAAGGAGAGTTCAGTGTTTGTATGAGTTTAAGGCTTCCTAGTGCTTTCCAGCAGGTATTAGAGAAAGTGCTTAAAGGTAAGATCGAAAAGATTGCACTCTGCAGTGTGCACTAGAGAAGTTAGATGTGAAAGTAGGTAACTTGAGTTTTGCCTGTTTAAAAAGTTAAGGTTTAGTGGAGAGTTACTATTTTTAAAACAGCAAGATGGATTGAAAGGGGTGGGCACTTTTGTATTTTGGTACTATGAAATACTGTAGGATGGCCAATAAATTTAAATAATTGAAGGGGTGGGATTTCAAAAATGATGATTTTGTGATTACTCACATAAGCCAGTGAAAGTAAAAAGAAATGAGATATATGGTCAGATTAACATAAGAGGCGGGCAACTAGAAAGACAGTGGTATTTAACAAGACAACTTAAATGGGTGGGAGGGCAGGAAAAAATTCTGCCTGACTCAGAACAGAGAGAGCTGTGGTCTCTTTTGAAGTTTTAATATGCTGTTAAAACAGAATGCAAGCAAAACACAAGGTAACGAAAACAAACTACAGTATTCAAAATATAGAAAGGCAATACAGTAATACAAAAAATAAAAGCAAACTAACCTTTCCTTCACAGCAAAGTGTAGCAGAGTCTGGATGAGCCTGCAATCCAAACTGGAATCATGCTACAACAAAATAAGCAAATTTGCCACCAACTCTAAAAAGTGCTCCTACCACTGCCACTCTCTCCACACTTTACAATGGCTCAAACTGCCCAATTACTTGACCTTGCTCAAACTCACCAATGCTCACAAGCTCATCTACAAACCTACCAGTTGCCCCTCTCTCTCTCTCTACCACATTAATCACTTACATTCCTAACTGTTCACTCAGATCAGAAAACCAAAACCTGCTACAAATTTACAAACCCTCACAACCCCCTGGCCATCTCCTGCTTTCCTGCTCCATTTCTAAACTATGGAACACTCTTCCCCTGACCCTTCACAACACTCCCAACCACACCAAATTCAAATCTCTCTTGGCCTCTCATCTTTATACAAAATGGATATGCCCATCCCACTCTCCAACATAACATCCCTCCTCTAGCCATCCACTTCTCCATCCTCTGTTACACCTACTTCACATACACTCACTTACTAATTACTGCACTCCATTATAGCCTTACTGGTCAGTCACCTACTGCACCTAGCTTTACTGTCTTACATGAACTGCAGTCTTAACTTGTAACAAAAAAAAAGTTTTGCTTGTCCCTATCAAGATTATATTACCACAGTTATTCTTATTTTATCCTGTATTTACTCTGAATATAAAAATGTATAACTGTATAATTTATAGTTGTATAAATGTATGTCTGTAACTGTCATTGGAGATCTTCTCCCCGGGCCTCCACTGAAAAAGGGCTCTTCGTGGCCCAGTGGACTTCCCCAGTTATCAAACTGAAATAAATAAATAAATAAAATACCCAATTCTGTAGCCGTGTACATGTTTTGAAGACTGTTTGGAGTCTGTACTTCAATGGAAGAGTGAAAGTCAACCAAATGTCATCTTAGCTAAGTCTGTAGTGATTCTGGTGCACACCACTGTCCATCCATCACATCTTCCTCTGCTCAACCACTTATTATTTATGGGGGAACATACTGGAATTAATTTTGCAGGTTTGCAATCTGGCATGATTCCTGAGTCAAGTTTATCCCAAACGGCACTGGGTCTGCTGTCATCATGACATCCTAGTATCATTGAAACAGTATTGCTCAGATTAAAAAACATATTCCATCATGATACAAGCAGTGATATTTCCTTGCCTGGAATATTCCAGTGCCCAGTACTGTTGGCTTTTAGATAGTAACTTCGCATGGCTGCAGAAGCTGCAGAATTTTGCAGCAAGACTGAGCACTGGAAGCTCATATCATGCCACAGCACTCCATTGCTGTGGTACATTCACTGTATACCAGTTTCTACTAGGTCAGTGTTTAAGATTCCTTCTTCTTACCTTCTGAGCCTTATGCAGCCTGAGTGTGCTTGAAAGAGTTTCTGTTCACCTATATTGAGACTAAGTCCCTCAGATCTTTGGTTAAGGGACTTCTTGGTGTTTCAAGGACTAAGCTGGAATACCCTGGCAAGCATTTGCATGGTTGTCTTTGTTGTTTTTAAATCAGCTACCTTCCCTAATGTTAGCATGCATTTCAGTGACCTTTTTTTAGAAGATCTTTAAAGTACCAGCTCTTTAGGAGATTTGTTTTAAATCTCACACAAGAAGTCATTTTTACTTGTTATAGTTTTTATGTCCTAATTACTGTACTTTATTGTTTTTAACCCAGTTTTACCATATTCATTTATTTATTTTAACATAGTAGTAAATAAACTGCATATTCTTACTCCAGAGGACTAGGTAATGTCTTGCAAGGTCCTCCTGGAAATCTAAGCTCTTCACACTGCATCAGACTTTGAGCCCAGCAACTATGCCAAAAAAGTAATGTCCACCACTTGTAACTGTGATCATATCTTTCCAGTCACTATTCAAAGATGGTGACCATAGGTGAGGATGAGAGCTTCATCCTAAGACTCATGAGTTACTTCACTGTCTGCAGTACTGCCACCACCACACCCATCTACTGGTCAGTTTTCTGATCCCTTCAACCCCCACTCATTCATAACAGCACAAGATACTGAAATTCATCCACTTGGGAAAGCTTCTACCTTCACTCCTCTTGAAAGCAGTACCCTCTTACCCCCATGATTATGGAACTCCTGTACATGGCATACCTTTCTCCCTCTTTTCATAATAACAGAAAAACAGTCATTTACAGGAGAGAAAGAGAACCTGTGATTTAACTATGCTAGTTATCATACCAGCCACTTCACATGCAGCAGCAAACTAGCTCAGGACATGCTGTACTTCATAGGCACTTAAGATCAAGACGGCAGCATCTTCTGCAAAACAGCAACATGCAGCCCTAACATCTCCAAACAAAATATTTTCCAAATCTTGTCTCTCCCATGATATCTAGTCCATGAAAGCACAAACAGGAAAGGAAGCAATACAGAGCTTATTGGAATCATATGCATATCTTGTATGTACTGCAGTTATTGATGAGAATGCAGATGTAATGTAACTATAACTCTGCATATACAGAGACTTAATGGCACACAACAGTATCCTTGGAATGTCATAATTTTGTAACATGTTCATAGGTTCATAGGTTCATACTAGGCTATCTGCCCTAGGGCATTTATAAGCCTAGCCAGAGTATGTTTGGCTTTTGCCACCCATTTTAAATTAATTTTGCTATGCCCTTTTTCGAGGTTAGTATACTGTGCCTCTGTCTAACAGTGACATAGAAGTGATACCCGGGGTAAACCTACGATCTCCCATCCACTCATCAAGATTCCTCTTGAAGAGAGTCAATGAGGGACTCTGCCTAACCTGGACTGGGATTTTATTCCAGAGTGAAGGGAGCCTTTGGGTTATGAATCTGTCCCTCCAGCATGTCCTATTTATTTCAGTGCTGAGGTTCAAGTCTATTGAGCATGTAGCTCGATGGAATTTGGATTTTTTGAGGTGCAGCATGTCCCTTAATTCCAGGTTGGACATGGCTTTATACGTCAGGCACAGGTCGCCTCTGAGCAGGCGGTATGCCACTGAGTAGAGCTGGAGTTTCTTTAACCGGGCAGCATATGGCATCTGTTTGAGCCCTTTGATCCTCTTGGTGAGGTACTTTTGGGGTCTTTCCAGTTGCTGCAGGTGTTTGGTAAGGTACATCCCAAAGGGGGCATTGTACTCGATTATGAGCCTGATGAGGGATGAGTAAAGAGGCACGATGACCTCCCCTAATCTAGATGTGAATCCCTTCATGATTAGGTGGGCTATATAAAATGTTTTTCTAACCACTTTGGCCACGTGGTTGTCAAATGAGAGATTGCTATCAACTTGGGTCCCCAGGTCCCTAATTACTTCTTCTGTACTTAATGGATTACCACCTATGTGGTAATTTGTGGGCACTTTGTTTTTGCCAAAGGGGATGACTATACACTTTTTGGCATTTAGCTTGAGGCCATGGCTCTGGCACCAGTTGTCTGTTTCTATGAGGCCCTTTTGGAGGATGCTTGTGTCGGCTGGAGAGTCGATTATGGCGCCTAGTTTGCCGTCATCTGCGAACTTGGTCAGCCACAGTCTTTCTGTGCTGGCCTGTACTTCCGAGAAATATATACCGAACAAGAGAGGTCCCAGGACTGAGCCTTGTGGGACGCCACTTGTAACTGGTTTGAAGTCTGACATGGCTCCAGCAATTCTAACCATGTGGGTTCTGTCCTTGAGCCAGTTTGCAACCCATCTAGTGACATAGGGGTTTATATTTAAGCTGGTGAGCTTATCTATAATGCCCAAGTGGGGTATTGTATCGAAGGCTTTTGTGAGGTCCAGGTAGGCTGTGTGGACCACCTTCCCTTTGTCAATGGCCTTGGTGACTGTTTCAAAGAAGTTGACCAGGTTTAAGAGGCAGGATCTGCCCTTAACAAAGCCGAACAGGGTAGGATCCAGTGTCTGTAGGTCCCCAATATCTTTATTTATGAGGTCCATGATGATCCTTTCCATAGCTTTGCAGACCAAGCTAGTCAGGTTTATGGGGCGATAGTTTCCAGGGTCCGTTGAGGCACCACCTTTGTGGAGAGGGACCACTGTTGCTGTATGCCACTCTTTGGGTACATATCCTGTAGTAAGGCTCAGATTGAACAGTAGTTTTATGTTTGGGTTTAGCTCTTCTTGGAGTTCATGTAGGACGCAGCCCGGGACACCGTCTGGTCCCATTGATGCTGTGTTTTTTGCTTTGGAGAGGGCGGCTCTTACCTGAGCATCTGAGATGTCATGGGGGCAGCACTCTGCTGGGATAGATATTTGCCCTTTTGGTGGGGGGGGGGTGGGAGAAGTTTGCACTGAACCTGTCAGCTAGGATGTTGGCAATGTCTGTGGGTTCTGTGTATTTTTTGTCATTTTGGACTAATTCTGAGCATATCTGGGAATTCCCACCCAGGTTCCTAACATAACTAAAGAAAGCCTTGTGATTATCCTCAGTGTCCAGTGCAATTTTTCTCTCGAAGCTGGCCTTAGACGATTTTATGAGTGCCCTTAGTTTTTTGCTAATACTGATCAGAGATGCCTTCCATTTTTGGGATTTTGCTCTATCATGTAGTAGCTTCCTCCTTCTATTGTATAGTTTGTTTATGGCTGGGGTCCACCAGACAGGATGTCTGCCTTTGGAGGATTGGGTCTTGGTTTTATTTGGGATTGCATGATCCATGCATTCCTGAAGGTGTTCATAGAATGCATTTATAAAGGATTCTGTGGTCTGGGCCGTATTTTCCACAGGCCCGGGGGCTTTGAAGGATTCCACCTCGGTTTTGAGGAGTGTGAAATTTGCTTTAGAGAAGTTTTTCACTGTGGTTTTCCGGGCAGGGGGTGGGGTCGGGATGTGAATATCCAGTGAGATCAGTTTATGGTCTGATCTTACCAGTGAGGGATACACTTCTGGTCTGGAGCATAGAGTCCCCATGTTGGTGATGATCAGGTCCAGTATGTTTTCCCCTCTTGTGGGAGTGGTAACAAGTTGTTCCATAGCATTTGAGTTTATGAATTCTAGGAACCTTTGGGCTAGGGTGTTGGAGCTAGAGTAATGCTCCCAGTCTATGTTTGGGTAGTTGAAGTTGCCCAATATAATGGTGTTTGGAGAGACCTTCATATTTTCCAGTGTTCTCAGGAAGGCCGCTTGGGGTTCCTGGGTTTGGGAGGGTGGTCTGTAGCAGGCTATAAACTGGAAGGCAGTTTTACCCACTGTTAGTTGCACATGGATAATCTCTGATGCTTTGTGATTTGCCACCAACCTGGAGGTGTGGGTATCTTTGATGAATATCAAAACTCCCCCTCCTTTTGTGGTTCGGTCCGAGTTTTGGGGCCGAAAAGCATAGTATGAGGTATAACTTGGTAGTGCTGGGGTGCTCTTGGGAGCCCTGAACCAGGTTTCTGTTACTGCACATATATCGATGTTCTCCATGCTAAGGAGAGTTTCGAGTGCGTGCATCTTGAGGTTTAGACTTCTGGCGTTGAGTAGCATTACTCTTAGTTTCTTATCCCTTGTGATACCTATGGAGGTGGGTTTGTCTTTTGAGCCTTACCTAAAAAAAGCACTATGGGGGTAGCAAGAGCCTTTGCCAATATCCGAAAGCCCAGGGGTGTCAGGTGCAAGCCGTCCCTAGCGAAGCATTGTGGCTTGTTGAGCATATCATCCCAGGCTGACAGGCATTGGATCCCCTTTGAATGACACCAGTACTTAAGCCATTTGTTGAAATTGATCATCTTGTCTTCATATTGTGGCATCATTCTTGGTGAGGGTAAGATGCTACTCAAGGTCAGGGTCATACCGGCCTGGGCTACATGCACAGAGAGCTCCTCTATGTCTCTTTTCATGTAGTCCAGGGAGGTACGTCTCAGGTCATTCACACCAGCATGGACAATGACTGAGTCATATTTGTACTTGCCTTGGAGTGACCTGAGTGCTTGTGTTATGTGGCAGATCCTAGCGCCCGACAGGCTGCTCACCATGACCTTCTCTTTGTTCAGCCTGGTGAGCGGGACGTCAGTGTGCCTGACGATAGAGTCACCTATTACAAGTGTATCAGATGTGTTGTTTAGCCTTAAGGGCTGTGACTGTTCGGCACACTGGCTTTGTGAGATATGTGTTGCACGTGTTTTGTTTTGGGGTAGCGGTTGCTTGGGTGTCTGCTTTGGAGGTCTCTGCTGCTTAGGCAGATCTTTATTTATAGCCTGCAAGTATGTTTTTGTGTGATTATGTGTTTGGTTTGCTGTCATGGTAGGTCTATGTGAGACTGGAATTGTAGTGAGTGTAGTTTCCTTCTCCTCCTGACTGGTTATGCCATTACTGAGTTGAGAGAGCTTAGCCTCTAGTTTGGCTATATGGTTGCATCTCTCACATGTGTTGGAATTTGTTGGGAGGAGGAGAGGGTTGTCTGTGTACATGAGGCAGTTGTAGCATTGCCTCAAGATTCCCAGATTAACCAGCTGGACTGGAGAGGAGATTGACAACTGACCTTTGGACATGCTAGAATAATATTGGGAATTCCTTTATAATTGAAAACAAGGGCCAATGGGGAGTGAGGGTGTAGTGCTTTTAATTGTTAGTGCTGACTTATATAATTGCTTTAGTGAGCAAGTGCCAGGTAACTTAAGTGCAATGTGTTACAGGTAACCTAAATGCAAAAACGACAAACAGTAACTTTCTTTCAAGTGAAACAAGGAAATAAGTACAGTAAGCAATGCAGATATCACTAGGTATCCACAGAAGTGCTGAGAAGCCGCATTTTAGGTAGAATTAGCGTTCCAGGGAAATAACAAGCAAACAAACAACAAGCATACAAACAAAGCTAGATTCAGCAGGCCTGGATCTAGTCTATGCTAAAGCAAACAAGGTGTACCAATTTCAGTAAGAAACAGTTCAAATTTGCAGGCACTAAAACCTTTAACCAGAAATTCCCAGCTCAGAAGGGCAGAGTCCAGCCTCTCCTCCCACAAGAGTGCAGACCACGAACCTTCTTAATGTAAAATAACTGGCCTGAAGCCCAAGTGCATAAACCAGAACTAATACACTTTTAGAATAACTAACACTATATATATATATATATATATATATATATATATATATATATATATCGTTTTATATATATATATATATATATATATATATATATATATATATATATATATATATATATATATATATATATAGATAGATATATAACTAACACACAATAATAAATAACACTGAGCCCTCAATCAGCAGTTCCCAACTTAAAAGGATGTAAGCTACCTGTTCTGCCACTACAGTGCAGACCACAAACCCTCTTAATGTAAAACAACTGGTCTGAAGCCCAAGTGTTTAAACTAAAAGGCTGAGAATGAGTTAGACCAAGCAGTAATAAATACAATTGAGTACTTTTAAGATGACGCAAAAGCAAAATAAAGTAGGAAGAAACACAAGTACAGTAAAAGCAGATGATTTTTTTTTTTTTTCAGAAAAGTAGCAAAAGCAGTACTACAAGAAATCTAGGTACGCAGTTGTATTATTCAGCAAGTCCAAAAAACACACGTAGATACTGGTCAGCTCCCATGAACCCTCCAATATCCAAGTAAGGACAAAAAGCTGATCCACTATTCACAGCCAAGGAGGAATCTTCATAGTCACTCCAGAAACAGAGGCTCAGCAGTCAAATGAGCTCACCTTTCTAACATCTTGACAGCACTTTCTTCCAGGATGCTGAGGAGAGTGAAGCTTCTATAAGAGGAACACACCAGGGCCTGTGTGGGATGCAGAGAAATACCAGTAGTGTATGAATAATGTAAATATGATGGAAACAGAAGGAGAGAGAGTAAAAGAGATATAATTTGTGAATATGAGTGTGTGTGTGTGTGTGTGTGTGTGTGTGTGTGTGTGTGTGTGTGTGTGTGTGTGTGTGTGTGTGTGTGTGTGTGTGTGTGTGTGTGTGTGGGTGTGTGTGTGTGTGTGTGTGTGTGTGTGTGTGTGTGTGTGTGTGTGACAGAGAGAGAGTGAAGAGTGAGAGTGATCCCTGGCAGCAGCAGCTGACATCTGTCTGTCTTCCTGTCTGTGATCAGCTATCTTATACTCACACAAATGTACGTACAGTGAGCTGAATTTTATTGTTTTTTTTCCCCATCATTGTTGCTCAAACATCAATTTTTGGCAATATTTTGTGTTTTCAATATTTTTCATGACAATACCATTAGCATTAGATCAGTTTAGGTCACCCCATACATATATATATATATATATATATATATATATATATATATATATATATATATATATGTGTGTATATATTTTACGATTGTTTGTGCGAACGACATTCTATCGGCTGCAATGTGCCGAAAACAGAATGTCGAATTTACAAGCACTTTTGCACCAGATAGTCCACTCCACTTATATGAATGCACAACTGCATTCGCATAAGTGGAAATCGACTATCTGCACGGAGATCGCGGTACAGTGGGGAGTGGAAATTCATCCGCATTCCCACTGTAGTGCGATCTTGGAGTTAGAATATAAAAGTAGGGAGGTATGGGGGGCACACCTCCCAACATGAGGGGTGCAGGGGGGCTTGTCCCCCTGCAAAAACATGATAGCTGTATAGGAGTTTGATTTACATCAGCTCCTATACAGCTATTACGTGGTGGTTTCGACAACAATGTCGAGTCATCTGCGTCGAGCATTTGGTTCAACATTGTGTACGTTATTTTTTTTTTTACTTTTGGTAGTACCATTCATTTATTTGAATGGAAAATAGTAAACCATATATATATATATATATATATATATATATATATATATATATATATGTGTGTGTGTGTGTGTGTGTGTGTGTGTGTGTGTGTGTGTGTGTGTGTGTGTGTATGTGTATACTCACTTTAGTCAAGTAGCCTATACACTGACCTCAGAACAATCGACCACAAAAGATCAACAAACTTAACATCAACATGCTGCCACATATGCACCAAGAAAGAACCTTGTCGCAAGCAATGTTTCCATAAAAAAATAGAAATAACATTGGGGTTTTTTTGTTTTTTTTTTTTTTTACAGGGGGGCTGTGTCCTCTACTTCCCCTGCTAAATATATATATACAAACTCTGAGATCACAATGTCCCCAGGGAAAGGGAATTTTCTCCTATCCATGGATTGTTGATCTTGTACACCTGTCAACCATATGCTTATGCTGATGAAATGAGTCAATTTAACAGATATTGACCAACAAGCATTTCTGGGAAATGTATGACTCCTATATCTATCTATCTGTCTAGCTAGCTGTAGATTTATTTATTTTATTTTTTTATTTTACATTTGTTGACCGGGATAGTCTGACTAGATACATGTCCATTTTCAGCGGAGGCCCGAGGAGAAAAGCTCCAATAAAGACAAGCACGTTACAGTATATGCACAAACATATTGTATTAACGTACAAGTTACAGTCTCACATTTCAAGCCTATGAAGAATGCAGTTTATATTCAGAAATATATACAAATATGTTACAGTTTCTCTTATCAATCCTATAGGTGCAGCTTATATACAGAGTATCTGCAAAGATGTTACAGTTTCTCTTTTCAAATCTTTTAGTGTAAGAGGTTAAGTCGCTGTGAATAAAAAATTGCAGGGATATGGAAGTAGATAAGGCTTTAGTCAGGGTTAGAGCAAGGACATAACCAGTGAATTTTAAAATACTGAGTTAGATTTTTTTTTAACTGATTAAGGGAAGGGTTCAGAGTAAGGTCAGATGGGAGCGAATTCTAGATTTTGCCTACTGAATTTGCAAAGATTCTCCAGCTAGGTTGTTAGCTTTAACAGATTGAACCAAAAGGTTTGTAGTGGAACGAAGTGGCGTAGCATTTTTGTACGGATGGATAATGTTTGTAAGGGAGGGCATTTTTTCTCTGTGGTTAATAACCTTGAATGCTACAGTAAGTTGATTATATTGAATTACCCTGGGGAGTTCTAGCCATCCTAAGAGATTTAGGTTTTGACAATGGTGCTTCCTGTAGGGAGTTCCTGTGGCAAACCTGGCAATTTGATTGTAGCAGCTAGAGTGTTTGCTGATGTCTGTTTTGTTCAAGTTAGTGAGTACTGGCAAGGCATAGAGTAGAGTTGAAAGCAGATGGGTACGGGCAATGGCAGTCCGAGCTAGAAGGGTGAGAAAAGGTTTGTTTTTGTATAGGGAGCCACGTTTTTCATTAACGGTTTTAATAGTTTGGTTTACGTGCATATTTGAGGTTGTTGTCTATTATAACACCCAGGAGGTTGGTATATATATTTGGTGAGATTATGGTCTCATTGTTAGATGTTATAGTAAATGAAGGTTGAGAGGATTTGCGAGTAGAGGAGAAGAGCAATAGCTTTGTTTTATTGGGGTTTAATATCAGCTGTTGATTAGAGATCCAGTTTTCCACTGTATTAAAAGTTTTCTGGGTTAAACTAAGGAGATCTGTAGGTGTAGAGGCTGAGCAAATCAGGGTGGCATCACTGGCATATTGTATACAGGTTGCGTTTGGGATTACAGTGTGGAGGTCATTGATAAAGAGGGAGAAAAGAAGAGGACCTAATATGGAGCCTTGAGGGACACCAAGGGTAATGGGGAGAAGGGTGGAGAGTTTGTCCTGCCAAAGGACAGCCTGCTGTCTTCCACTAAGATAAGATTAAAACCATTGTATGGCATGGTTGTTTAGGGATATTTTATTTAGAGTAAGTAAGAGAAGCTGGTGGTTAACCATGTCTAAGACCTTGGAAAAAATGAGAAACAGGGCAGAAGATAGTTTGTTGTTGTTACGGTTAGAATTATGATATTAGAAAAGGAGAGGAGGGCTGAGGTGGTACTGTGCTGTGGTCTAAATCCATTCTGGGAGTTGGTCAGAAGATTATTTTGAATAAGGTAGTATAAGAGTTGTTTATGGATACATTTTCCATAATTTTAGCCAGAGAGGAAAGGATAGCTATTGGTCTATAGTTTGACAGCTCAATGGAGCTGCCTCCTTTGTGGAGTGGTATGACATGTGATGTTTTCCAGATAGAAGGGCGAGAGGCTTCAGTTATGGTTCTGTTTATCAAAATAGAGACAGGGTATGCTGTAACATCAGCAGCTTTTTGCAGGTAGTCTGCAGGAAGGAGGTCAGCTGAAAGGGTGGTTGGTTTGAGTTTTTTAATTAGGGCTCTAATGAGTGAAGTCAGAATTTTTTGGATGCTAAAGGAGAGAATGTCACTGGGTTTAAGGGTTTCAGGGTTAGGACAAGTGGGTTTAAGCTTGCTAGCAAGGGCCTGGATGGTTTCTGTAAAGAAACTGTTGAAGGTGTTGGCAATGGACTCTGGTGATTTTTGGGTTGGGGCTGAGGGGGTTTGGAGTTGTGGATTGCCCTGGGTGGAGGAGTTTGTTAATACCTGCCAAGACATTCTGTGGCTTGTTGTGGTGTTTCTGCTGCAGATGGCAGAAATATTTTTTTGTCTAGTAATATGGATTTTTTTGTATCATTCCTATATAGACAGATATATTTTAGTAAGGGGGGGTATGCAGTCCAAGCATCTCCCCACAAAAATTGAAATGCCACTCATAATAGAGGGACTCAATTTATAATGGGTATAGATGTATGTATGATGGACACTGTATACGCTTTTCAATTTTTACACTACTTTAACTTACATATTTGATCAGTGATATTGCATTAACTAGGGATTAAACTTAATTATAGAGAAAACATGTTAGTCTTAGAAAACCTGGTTTTGCTGAGCAAATGCATTGCATCTTGAAAACTGAACCTCCACATTCAGCATGTGCCAAGCTGCACTAAATTGAGTTAGGTGCTACTGCATCCAATGTTGTGCCATGCAAACAGCATGCATGGCTGATCAAAGATCACTTACATAGAGGGATCAAACCTTTTTAGTCCAGTTTTGGGAGTTTGTATTTAACTGCAGAGTGAATGAGACTGCAAACTAGACTGCCATAAGGGGAACTGACCTACTAGATATAAACTTGCATGCCTCATGTTTCAAAGACAGTGGGACCATGACCATTGCATTCCTCTATTCAGGCAGATTAGTATTTCCCCTATTTTAGTGATATACTTTTGGTCGTATAATGCACCTTTATATTTGTGTGTCTCAACCCTCTGAGCTATACTGGCAGACAAGATATGGCAATTTATTTATTCATTTGTTTGTAAGTAGAATAGAGCACTGATCCACATGGACCTTGTTCAGACACAGTCTTAGAGCACAATACAGTAAAGTGAGTTGCTTAGAGTCACGAGTAAACAAAGAGAGTCTGGGGTAATCAAACCATGGGCCGCAAAGAGCAGTTTGTCAACTGCTCATCGCCTTAATTCTCCTTTCCTTTCTCCACGTCGTATCTTCTCTCCATTTTATGTTTTATACATATATATATATATATATATATATATATATATATATATATATATATATGTTTAAAGAACATTTCGGAAGGAAGTAGTCTGGTCACAGGAATACTGGTATGCAGGTAGACTGGTTATGGAGTAGAGCAATCCACACTCAAATAAAAGCAGATTTTTAAAACGATGCTTCAGATGCCATTAACCTAACAGCACCTCCTGCTGCTTACAGAAGAACTGATATCCAAGTCCTATATTTAATTTTGCCTGTATAAAGAAAAAAAACTCTCAAGTAACCCCTAACAAAAAAAATATTTTATTATACAGCATGCCATGCAAATAAAGAGTTTTGCAACATTGGTTAAAGCTGCAAATAAAAAGGTCTAGGGATGTTTAAAATGCCCTGAAGAAGCCATCTATGGGACAGTCCACAGACTATGATGATGATAAAATTACTCCAGTTTTTGGTTTTGACCATGTCTCATTACACATCTTATGAAAGTGCACAAAGTCATCTCATCTGTAAGGCTGGCCTTAAGTCTCTTCCTCTTCCACTGCCCTAAGAGGTGATAGAGTTTTATTTTGGCTTCTTTCTTCCAAAAATAGATGTGCTTCGTCTTATTTCTGTTTTATTTCCAGGAATCCACTTTTCTGTTGCTGATGTTCTATTTTTGCATTCTATACCTTGTAACTGTGTACAACTCCGGTGGCAAACAGCAGTGCTAATACCTTTCAATGAGGATCTTTTACGATACCCGGTTATTTCAT
Source organism: Protopterus annectens (assembly GCF_019279795.1). Taxonomy (NCBI): domain Eukaryota; kingdom Metazoa; phylum Chordata; order Ceratodontiformes; family Protopteridae; genus Protopterus; species Protopterus annectens. Next base: position 446,599,084 of record NC_056748.1, on the reverse strand, counting down.
ATCTCACGGTGTTTTCATTTTCTTTTTCTCCATGTTCTTGGGATTTCTTTTGAATGGAAAGAATGTTTGTAGACCTTTAGGAATAAGAAGTGGATTAAAGTCCCACTTCTGTCTTCTAATTGACTTACAGAAAGAATCTTTCTTGTGCGTCACTTAGATACCTGCTAACTGTTATCTGAGCTTTTGATCTTTTACAAAGAAATCCATACAGATGCATTCGATTCTTTGCAAGCAGATTTCATATTTAGTGCTTTCTTTTATTATTCTATCTAGATATTTAGGTTCATAGGTTCATAGGTTAGTACTAAGCTAACTGCTCTTGTGAGCCATTTTAAGCCTAGCCAATTATCCCTTGTGAGACTCAAACCCTGCACCTTGTGTTTGTAAGGCAAACACCTTAACCATTAGACCATCCTCCCAACCCCTCCTAATCCCCTAGGTTAGGAGGGTGGCCTAATGGTTAAGGTGTTTGCCTTACAAACACAAGGTTCAGCGTTCGAGTCTCATAAGGGATAATTGGCTAGGCTTAAAATGGCTTGCAAGAGCAGTTAGATATTTATTTAAAAGTGTTTCCATGTTTAATCCTAGGCATTTTCCATTAAACAATAACTTAAACAGCAAATAAATAATTAAAAATTATTTTTACCCTACTGTTAAAAGTTTAGCTTTCTGAAGGAAGAAGAAGTACCTATATCATGACTGCAAAACACCCTCCTAAATAAATGATATTGTAGGGACCTTCTGAAAGAGGATTTCAAGAAAAATGTCCAAATCACGTAAGGTAGCCAGTTCCAAAGGACTAAAGCAGGGTAGCTATAAGAAAATATAGCAGATGATCTCAAGTCAAATATTTGGAAGAGCAAGCAGCCGCTCACATGATGACTGGGGCTGCCTGTCACAGCAACGGTTACAAATAAGCAGGATCCAGATCATTGTCCACAATGTCAATTAGGGCCAAGAGGAAATACTTACGCTGCACTCTATCCATCAGAAGGTTGTTAATCACTCTAATGAAGGTTATCTTACTGTTACACGCAGTCTAAATCCTGAGTGCTAGAGACCCAACAAACCAGGGGATATCTGATAAGACTGTAGCCCTGACCACCTTCACAATAACTTTTCCAATAAATGGAAGGTTTGAAATAGAGTGATAATCCTTCTGAAGGTTTACTTCTAAAAATATATCATAAAACATCCAACAGACCAAACAATGTTGTAGGAAGTCACAACTTCAGTACTGTTTAAAAGCTGGAGTGTCTTTTATTCATAAGGTAAGCGCTTTTATGGTGTCACCACCACTTCTTCAGACCATAACAGAGAATAGTACTTCACAAAACATATATATATCTACATATATATATATATATATATATATATATATATATATATATATATATATATATATACACTCTCCAATTAATTCAAATAGACCAATAACAGATTTCAATGCATTTAACATTCTTAAAGACATACAAACAATAAAATACCATACTCCCAATATTCTGTAAGTAAAATCACTTGAGAGTTACTTCATTCATTACTACACAAGTTATAAAAACAAGAAAGTTTCCTGTCACCCTAACTAATAATATAAAAACTAAAAAATACATAAAAAATACATCTAACAAAAAAGTACATGGAGAATACACCTAACAAAAAATATGTAGTGTTATGCCAAAAAAACATGCATTTCTCACACAACTTGCTAAAATAAAATAAAACTATTTAAAAAGTTTCCTATTCTTCAGAATAGGTCTTATAGAGATTCTGTCATTGAGTCCCTTCCCTCTGTCTGCTTTTAGCCTGAACATCCACCTAATTTCTGAAGTTTCAGTATAGTTGGATATATCTCCCCCTCTTTCATTTTCCCATATTTCTTCTATTGCTAAAAATCTAAATGTGTGCTGCTGTCCCTCCTGACTAACATGTTTCACCAGCGCATTGGTAAGGGTCCCTTTCCTAATATTATTTATATGTTCCCTTATCCTATACCTAAATTTTCTGCTCGTTTTTCCCACATAATATGCAGAGCAGACATCGCATACTGCCAAATAAACTATATTCATTGAGTTGCAATCAGCTGACACTTGAAAGGACAATGTTCGTCCTGTATCAGGATGATTAAAACTGTTGGTAGTGTCTATTTAACAACACTGGTTACATGCATTAAAGGTGCTGGTACCTCTTCTACTATTATTCTTCATTGTTGTTCCCCTTGGATAACATAGCATCCTTTCTGTTCTTAAAAAGAAAATTCGGTTTATCACCTACTATATTCCTAAGTTCGTGGTTTGATACTAAGATAGGCCAGTGTTTCCTTATTACATCAGTTACTATGTGTGTATTTCTAGTATAGTATGTTGGTACCCTTACGCCTGTGTTCACCTTACTTTTCAATGAAACTGTTCTATCTAAAGTTGTTTTAGATGAAAAATAGGTTTTACGTATATTCTTTCTCCATTCACCAGCCCCTTCCAGTATTCCTTCCATGTGTGAGTCATTATAGCCCCTTCTTGACAACCTTTCCTTAAATTCTGTGAGTTCACATTTAAAATCATCATCCTTAACAGTTAACCTTGATGTCCGTAAGATCTGCCCCTTAACTACATTTCTAAAGATATGTTGGGGGTGCATGCTTCCCCTGTGCAAAACTGCATTTCTATGACAATCTTTTTTATGTACCCTAGTTGAGAATTCTCCCTCAGTGTCACACATTATCTTAACATCTAAAAAATCCAACTCATCATAAGAACTTTTGATGGAAAATTTTAGAAATTGAGTGCTTTGATTAATATATGTATGGAAGTTGGTTAACATATTTCTATCACCTTGCCATAACATAAAAAGGTCATCTACAAAGCGCCTATAAAATCTGAGTTGCGGCCAGTTGTCATTATTCAAAACATATTTATTCTCCCAATTGGTTATCACTATGTTGGCATAACTATTCGGTGATGGGGTGCCCATCACCACCCCATCTTTCTGTAGGTATAACTGATGTTCAAATAACATAACATTATTGCTCAAAATCAATTCCATGAGATGGCAAATCAGATCAATTTTTACGTGCTTCTCACCAATTTCATTAACTAGATATTCCCTTAAATATTCAACTCCCTCTTTGTTGGGAATTGAAGTAAAAAGTGAGTGGACGTCCAAAGTTACTAGTAACATTCTATGGCTACCTTTCTCTAACTATAAAAATCCAAAAAGGTCTTCTAAAAAAGGTTGGGAGTCTCTCAATATGTATTTGTTTTTACTGACAATCTACCTCAACTGTTTTTCCACAAATATCGATACAGGTTGTGTACTCCATCCATCCCCAGAGACAATTGGTCTCATGGGAGGCTCTGTTGGATTTTTGTGGACCTTTGGTAAGCCATGTATACTAGGTATTCTCGGGTGTTCCACTTTAAAATAATTATATACATCTAGTGTGATTTCATTATTCAAATAGTTCTCATAGAGGATTTCATCCATTCTCCTCAGCATAATATTCATTATGTTCATGTTTATTTCAGAATATACATTAGCATCACCCAGCATCCTACAATAGTAGTAGTTCTTATTCATTACTACTACTAAACCCCCCTTATCAGCTTGTTTAATGATTATTTCATCATCCATTTGTAGTGTCTTTAAGGCCTCATACTCACTGTAACTCAAATTAGAATTCTTACCTCCATTATGTTGTTTGTCAAATGCTTCAAACAAATCATTCTCACAAAGTTGCAGAAAAACATCCACCAACGGATTACTGGGAGGTATAAACGTACTAGGCTTCCTAAAAAACATTTCTTTACTACCATGTTGGTCCTTAAACAACAGTTTCAACAATACATTCCTGCCAAATATTTTCAAGTCAATAATTGTGTCTGTTATATCCATATTCTGTGTGGGAATAAACAATATTCCTTTATTAAGGACACTGAATTCATGCTCAGTAAGTTTCCTTTGTGATATATTCCACACTAAGGGGAACTCGTCTCCCATCTCCTTTTAGCCCTCTGATATCCTGGCGATATATGCTCCTTCCTCTTGGTTCGACCTCTGCTGTATGAATGATCCCGTTCCTCCATTCGATTTAACGACCATTTCCTGATTGGAAATACTTGAAAATCCAATTCTGGATTTGGCATTGTTACCACCTTCTGTATAGGTGCTCCCTCCGATGTGGACGGCACAGTTTTTTTCAAATGCCTTATTCGAGTATCGCGTGATGTTCGTAGATACCGTTTTGGTAACCTCTTATACCAAAGGTGCGGAAACTTTCTTACGTACTTCAGAATGCTCATTTAAAGGCACAGTCTCTTTTAAAGTGTTTTTCTCACTTAGTTCTGTATTGGACTGAACAGTTCATTTGTCTATGTTCATGCCCCGATTTTCCATGTATGTTTTGGGCCAAACAAATATTTGATTTTCCTTAAAGTCTCGTTTGTCCCTCTCCAACTTGTTCCATTTCTGGCGCAATAATTTATTATCGAAAACAGATACCGATTCTATAATCACATCTAATTTCTTCTATACCAACTTCTGTGGAAACTTTGAAAATAAAGATTTCTGTTCTTCATTGAGTGTTATTTGTAATGTTCTCTCCTCTTTCTCAGAGAACTCAATAAGAAGACGTATGTAATTGAAACTGGTCTCCAAATTCAGTTGCTGCCATCTGGACAATAATTCAGGGCAACGTTCCCTTGATTGGGCATCTTTAAAATTCTTAAGCCTCTTGGAATAACACGGTTCCTTAGACAGGCTTCCATATGATGTCTCTGTGCCTGCAACTTCTTGATCTTGAACAGGATGTCTTCCACTTTATGTATATTCTTAATAAAAATAACATAGTCTATCTCATCTCTCTCATTTTCTAGATCCTTCTTCAAGGACATAGATGTGAGAAGGGGAGTCTCACCACCTTTAGCAAAGCTTAAAAGTTTTTCTGCTGTCGACCCCGAGGTTATCTGCTGAATTTCCTTTGTGTGTCCAATCTCAATATCCTTGTTTAAGAGACTGCTGATGCTCCCTTCTACTATTGCTCCTTACCACAGCCAAAAACACAATAAATATAACACCAAACAAGATGCAGCAAGGATAAATGAGCTGTTGTTAAAACAATTCAAAAAATATATCATAAAACATCCAACAGACCAAACAATGTTGTAGGAAGTCATGACTTCAGTACTGTTTAAAAGCTGGAGTGCCTTTATTATTATCAAATGCTCACTAACACTATTACCCAAACTTGTGCAAGACATAATTGTCAAACTGGGGTAGTTCATAGTTTACAAATGCAATTAGCCAGTAGTTACAGCACTGCCAAACAATACATAAATACAACGTGTGTGTGTGTGTGTGTGTGTGTGTGTGTGTGTGTGTGTGTGTGTGTGTGTGTTATGAGAGTGTGGATGTAGCTTTGTGACTGTGTTATTTCTCCACTGGTATCAAATGCAATGTAAAATATCATAGCTATACCTGGTCCTCTATAGGTCGCAGCACCATTTAAAGAAGTACAATTTTTTTTTTCAGAATAGTGCTTACTGCTAAAGAATCATACTGTATTGTATGCATGTGTGTTATATCTGATAAAGTGCAAGACAGAACATCACAGCTCCAGTCAAATAAGCACTACAATGCAGAATTATTAAACAAATACACAACCACACACATGCAGTCATGTACATTTTCAATAGGAAATGCATATTTATTATTAGCTAGATATTTCTAAAATTACAATATGTGAGACATTCCAATGTAATTAAACAAAAAATGAATACTTTGTTTCTTAAACAAATCCCTTAAATCTACAAAACCATACAATAAAAACACACCAGAAAAGTTGTCTGAGAAGCAGTATACTAAGAGCATTGATGTCTTGCAGGGTGAGCATCATAGGGAACTACTGGACCTTCTGGGGGTGTTGAGGCCCTCCACCTGTGACACTGAGACTCATAAAAATTCTGAGTAATCCATTAGTTCTCTAGAGCACCCACCCTGTTATCCATTATTGCTTACATATTGTATAATATATTGGAGTATAGAGCCATATGGTATAGCAAAGAGAATTACTTTAGAGTATGTTAAATGCAAATGTCATGGTTATGAATTTGTTCCTAGCCATGATAATACTACACTTCCTTACACAATATAATTCTAAGATTTCAAAAAATAATATATTTTTTTCTACACAGAGCAGGGTATTCACAATCTTGTAGTATTTATACAGTATCTTTTTATTTCTTCCTAGTTTAATGGAGTGTGGGTCAGCATGCATCTCATATACATGGGTTTTGCACTTATGTGCACATACAAACCTATGTTTGCAATGTATAACTACCCACTTTAGGCATATTCCAAGAAGGTAGTTAATAATTAAAAAACAGAGACTTGAAGTAATTAGAGAGTAATATAATTGTGTCGCATTTGTGAATACCACACAAAATCTAGCATTATTACAGGCTATGATCTATCCTCTAAAGGTTTCTGACCATATAACTAACTTACATCAACAGCAGTTAGAGAATTATTTAAAAAAATTGCAAAACAAAATGAATAGGGTATTGCGATGCAGTCTTTTATTTGTCACGTTGAATTTCAATCCACCTTTTAATTTACGTCTAAGTAGCTCTAGTTAGAAAAGAAAAGAAAAGCAGGCATATCCTGAACATATTCTCAGAAATGGCCCTGCCAGCTTAATAATTAAAGGCATAAATTCAGATGGCATGCGTTGTCAGCATTATACAGTGCTCCAGACAGATCAAGCTTGCCTCAATCTGATGAGCATGCCCATTCATAGTTTACGGGCACTCAAGTCTCCAAAATGATAATGTCAGCAAAACATTTGCTTCTGGCAGACATTCAGAATTTGACGCATGCTTCTTAATTTGACAGTCTACAGACACAGTATATGAAAAATGAAAGAGGTATTCCTCTGGGATTTCAGTAGGCAGTATATCATTAAAAGCTTTGGTTGTCAACTATTGTTGGTTCTTTGACATTCTCAACAATAAAACTGTTCTGACGAGATAAGTAATTTATTTTTATTATCTTTGTTTTCTACAAGACAAACTGTTTGAAGATATTAATACTCAGGGCTTCATCATGACATCTAAAAACTACATATTAGCACTTAATACTCTTAAAAAAAACTCAGATATGAAATCAGCTTTCCTTAGTTTATTGTGCTATTCATTTACACATTTTTAATTTTTTCATCATCATCATCAACATCATTTTATTTACTAATGCATTTTCAGTGTCATCATCATTTTCAGAACTATAGAGGAGATAGAGTACATACACACACACAAACACACATATATATATATATATATATATATATATATATATATATATATATATATGTGTGTGTGTGTGTGTGTGTGTATTTATAGATTCCCTTCAAAAGCTGAAAGATTCACAACTTCAATCTTCAAAAGGCCAAGACCAGAAGATCATAGTTTTGAAACTTCAGATGCTCTGAATGGAGATCACTGTACCGTGCGGAATGGTATATTTACCGTTTTTCTGACTGTAGTGCGATCTTGGAGTTGGTATATTTATTTAGCGGGGATATGGTGGGTGCAGGGGGGGGGACACTTGTCCCCCTGCAAAAACATATTGTTTTATTTATTTATTTTTTTTTTAATTTTATTTTCGAAGTTTCAAAATTTCGATCTTCTTGTCTAGGTCTTTAGAAGTTCAAAGTTTTGAAACTTCAAGCTTTAGAAATAGATATATATACATATATGCATGCCAGTTTGAGGAATTGCTATTTCCATTTGCCTGTATATGCTGGAATATGGGAGGAAGCAGGAACTCTTGGTAAAAACACATGGGGTACTTGAAAGACAAGCAGACTCCATACAGGGGGCACCCCAGCTGGGAATCAAACTACAGTATCAAGCCCTGTGAGACAGTAACATTAACCACTGATCCACTGTTACACTTTATCTCTTTAGCTTACTTTTTATTGACAACCTGCACTTTTTTCTTGAGACTGTCTCTCCCCTGAAAACCTAGTAGCTGCAGTCCTGTTTATTAAATGATTCTCTTTTTTTTATACTTTTAAGTTCACAGCTTTATATATTCATATTACTAGGCATGCAATCCAGAAGACCATTGAGGAGTCTAGCCCATTTATCCCAATTGCCCCTAAGTACTGTCTGGTTAAGTAACTTACTCATGGGTGCATAGAGGTAAATGAATGCTGAGGGAATTAAACCCTTGGTCACTGGATGTAGCTTATTGCATTAATCCTCCGAGATGCCTACTTTGCCTCATTATTTACTACCATACTAAATCTTACATTTTTAAAATGTATAACTACAGCAGAGTCTGATTCATCACCATAAAATAATTATGGCAGCACCTGATATCACACTATGAGATGTTGTCACTTAGCAGTCAAACAGCCAACTCTTTGCATAGTGAAATGCATTGACAATAAAGGTGCTACCTGTACTGATAAGTAACATAATCACTTCCCACATGACAAAGGGTCTATATTATAACATCAAAGTTCAAAAACTTTGAATGTTATAATATCCAACCCAGAAGAGCGAACGCTTGGAATAGCGAAGCTGCAGAACACCGAATACTTTCCAAGGAAAAGTATTCAGTGGGCCATTTCTGCAGCTTCTCTATTTCCTCAACTGTAGAGCGAAGGTTACAGACCGCGTTAAGGTAAGTGTGCGAATGAAGGTGAGTGTGCAATTGGGCATGGGTTAGGTGAATTAGGGTTAGGGCGCGGGTCAGGTAAATGCTCGATTGCGTGGATGTGAGGGTTAGGGTAGGTGAGTTAGGGTTAGGGAGTGGGTAAGGTGAGTGTGCGATAGTTAGGGACCTTAGGGTTAGGGTTGGGTTAAGGTAAGTGGGTAGCTAGTGGTGTATGTCTGGTTTAGTGTAGGGTTTCGTGAAGTGTATGTGTGTGGATTATTTATTTTGGTGTGCTTGAGTTGTGTGTATGTTTGTCGGAACAGCAAATTTTTCCCTGGGAAAAAAATTTGCTATTCTGACTGTTCGGTATTCTGGTGTTTCGATTTAACAGACCCCATGGCAAATGCATTGTTTTGTTGTGTGCTGAAACTCATCCATCAGAAATTAATATTAGAAACATGTAAACACTAAAATAAAAGCAGAATTTGTGAAATGCAAGCACTTCCGCATAATACTGTTGTAGTCTTAACGTAATCATCTTCAACTGAGGAAGCACCCTATAGACTCAGGTCTCTCATTTAGTAGTCAGGATTGCCATCTTAGGTTGAAACTATGAAGTCAGGTTACAAGTATATGAAGAATATCTAGGGACTGATTTTCCAGAAGGACTTAAGTAAGCATAATTAGAGTTTCCAGCTAAAAACCTGTGCAGGTGGTGATAGAAGCCCATGGGATTTTTAGTGGGCCTTGACAGTGTAATGTCTTCCACTTCTGACAGCTCTTTTTGATGTGTTCCATTCAAGTGGAACATTTATCTTCCTGTTGCTAAGCAAATACAGTCCTGGCAAGCTTCCTAGAAATGATGTCACTTATTAGCCATTTACAACCTTGTTAATTATATTAACAATATTTTACTTCTGGAGATTCAAAGCTATACATATCAGATCTGTATTAAAAAGTCAGTCAATCTATATACAGAAATTACAATTATACATTGTTACTATATTCAGCATGTAGACAAAGGTGAAAAAGTGAAGGTGTACAGTTCTAGGAGTAAAAATAACTGTTTTACAAAATAAACATACACAGTCCTCATGAGAAATCTCTTTAAGCTTTTAGAAGGCAGAGTTAGCTCAGATAGTTAAATCAAGTAATCAGAAATCCAAATGGGCATAATAATATTGCTTAAAGAAGTCACAGGCTACTGTTTAAATATCATTCTCAAGCAGGGTTGATGTAGATGAAAATGAGATCTACCTGCCGAACTATGTATTTAACACCTCTGGTACTTATTATGTTAATGGTCCAGCTCACTTTCTTTCATCTATGAATACCAAACATTTTTTAAGGATGTTTACTATCACATTCATACACACAGACTCACAAACACACACCCTTCTTACTTTTAGTGTTGAACATACTTGAAGAGTGGTATGTTCTTACATTGTTACACTAAATGTATAGAGGATCGTATTGAAGTCACCGTGTTTGTGTTTAACTTAGATGTTAGATACACATCACAGTGGCTGTTCTGTGAATGCCAGGCTGTTTTAACTACTGTACTAATAAAAGCCGATAGTCGGTTGACGTCCATAGGTATTCCATGTAAACAAGCAGGTCATCACAGATTTCTGCCTATAATTATTTTTCTTATCCTTCAAGAGTTTTAGCCCTACTTTCCCATATTTTGTGTTACATCATGATGATGTGCTTCCAAAATCCACTAAAGCCACCAGCTTGTGTCAACAAGTGCTCAGTTCAGAGACTGAAAATGCCATTTATGCTATAATCACACTCATGTCTTATGTTTCTCTAAAGGGAAAAGTTCTTAATTCTTGTTAGCCAGGCAGTATTCCTTCTTAACCTGGTTCATCTTTTCTGTCTCTCATGTTTTCCTGTATTCTTTATTTCTTTCTTTTAAAACTTCCAGGACTTTTGCATTCCACTATCAACTTTCCTTGTAGAAGAGAAGGTAGTGGAAAAGGTTAATAGTTTCACATTGTGGTAGAGCCATCTGTCATCTGCAGATGTATGTAAACATAAATGTAATTTTGATGATTGCATTGAAAACTGAAAATTCAACCCCAATTTAGCATCCATGTCCTTCATAGATAAGGGCAAGAAGTGAATATTCCAAAATATCCCTTTTTTGCACACATCTGGATTATTCATACACAAAATCTAAGGGGTAAAAGATGCTTTCAGAATGTAAGGTTAGGCTTCTTAAGATTCTCCCAAATCAATAGCAATGTCTTTCAGCTACTCCTGTTTCGGGCTGCTACAGTAGGTCACTGGTCCACAGATTGATTAGCAGTGGAGTTTTTACGGTGTCGAGTTGCCAGCCCAGTGTCCAACCTTCACAGAAGGTACACACACACACACACACACACACACCCACCTGCACATATTTAAAAGCCACTCGACCACAGTGAGGACATGCAGTCTCCAGTCCAGCCAAGAATCGAACCGGAGAACCTCTTGCTGTGAGGCAACAATGCTAAGTGCTGCACCACCCCAGCCACCTAACCTAGCAAATACCTATGAACTTATAAGCATCTGGAAGGGATGGATGAAGAGAAGAGAAGGCTGAATGAGGAATTTAAAGATGGAGACATAAGGGCTACAGCCAACTGTGGTAGAGAAGGTTGATGTGACAAACCAAATCCCTGAAAAAATGGGAAAAAGGAGGTTGACGATGATGATGATGATGATGATAATGATATGTTAAGCTTGGTGTCATAGGTTCATAGGTTCATGGGTTCATAGGTGTTTACTAGGCTAACGACTACAAGGGCCTTTTTAAGCATAGCCATGCATCCCAAAACTCTGACAAGTTCTGATACCCTAGATAAGTGGGCCTGGGAGCTGAACCATTTATAGATTACCTCTGTCCATTAGAGACATAGGTGCCAAATCAGGGATGAATTTCCAGTTTCCCATCCAGTTGTCCAAGTTGCACTTAAATTGGGTTAGGGAGTAACTCTGCTTCACATGGATGGGGAGCCTCTATAAACAGGGTAGTCCCTGGGCGTTTATATTACATTATCGACTGATGAAAAGAGTGAACGCTCTTTCTTCAAACTGATAATGTCTAAAGTCCTAAACAGTGAAGACATGGAACAGCAAATTTTTCCCAGGGAAAAAATTCACTGCTCCGCCAAAAAAAAAAGAAAAAGTAAAAATAAAAAACTTAAAACACAAAATGAGTGGGGGGCTTTGGCACCCCAACCCCCAATGTAGGGGGCAATGCCCCCCACATCCCCCCTACTTAAATATACCAACTCCGAGATCGCACCATAGTGGAGGAAATGGCAAAGTCCCGAAGACATAGCCCACCTTTTTTTTTTCCTTTGGAAAAAATAAATGATGTTCCATGTCTTCAGGTCTTTCGACATTATTGGTTCGATGAAAGAGCATTCGCTCTTTTCATCAGCCGATAATGTAATATAGACCTGTCTCTGGGATACATATCTATCTCTCCAGCAGATCCTATTTATATCACAGGCAAGGTTTAAGTCTTTAGAACAAGTAATTCTAGTGCTGTTTGTTTTGTGGATATGCATGACGTCCATCAGAGTGGGGTCTGATAATGCCCTGTATGCCAGGCATAGAGCTCCCCTCAAAAGCCTGTAGGAGACAGAATACAGAGATAGAGCCTTGAGGTGGTCTGCATAGGACATTTTGCTTATGCTCTGTATTCTTTTAGTGAGAAACCTCTGTGGATGTTGCAATTGTTGGATATGCCTGGGTAGGTACATACTAAAGGGGGTATTGTACTCAATAATAGGTCTGATGATTGCCAAATGCAGTGGAACAATGACTTCCTTGGACTTAGATGCCATACCTTTGTTTATAAGTTGTGCAACATAGAATGATTTCCTCACCACTGTGGACACGTGATGATCAAAGTCTAGATTACTATCTATATGTGTCCCTAAGTCCCTGACTACTGGGTCAGATCTAAGGGGTGTGTTGTCAATATGATAGTTACCAGGGATGGATAACTTCCCAAAGGATACTAGTATGCATTTTTTGGCATTCTGTTTTAGTCCATGGATATGACACCAGTTGTTTGTCTGTGTCAGCCCCTCCTGCAGAACTTAAGCATTTTTTGGCATTCAGTTTTATTTTATTTATTTGATTTATTTATTTTTTGATTCTTATTTATTTTACATTTGCTGACCGGAATAGTCCGACTGGATACATGTCCATTTTCAGCGGAGGCCCTGGGAGAAAAGCTCCACAAAAGTAATAATAATAGTACAATAATACTCAAAGAGAGCAAAAAGGATGTAGATACATAATTTCTGATGGTATAACACAGTAGGAATACACTGGCACATGCTAAAGGTTAACAGAGCAAGAAAAGAATATAAATAAATCATTTCACAAATGTTTAACACAATAGGAAAATGATACAGTATACAAAAAGGTTGAACTCAGCAGGCATAACTGTACATCATGACATAACCCAACAGCTCAGTAGAATGACTGACTTGCTAATAGTCAGTTAAGTAGAGAAAGACCAAGTTGTTGGATTGGGTTAGTCAGGGTTTAGGCAGAGGCAGAGCCAGTTGGATTTAAACTATATTTTGAGGCCTTTTTTAAATAGGGATAAAGATGTTCCTTGGGTAAGAGTTGCAGGAAGTTGGTTCCAAATTTTACCAACTGAGTTTGCAAACTGGTTAGATTTTATAATTAGAACCAATAGTTTGTTGGAGGAACAAAGTGGCCTGAGAGCATTATGTGAGCTGATAACGCTCTTGAGAGCTGGAGTATTATTAGGTTGGTTGAGTACTTTGTGTGCTACTGTAAGTTGGTTGAACTTCAAAAGGGAAGGAAATTCCAGCCAGTCAAGTTGAACTAGGTTGTTGCAGTGGTGAGTCCTGTATGCCATACCGGTGGCATATCTAGCTATATGGTAGTAACAGGAAGATAGTTTGTTGAAGTTAGTTTTAGAGAGGTTAGTATATACCGGTGAGGCGTAGAGGAGAGTGGAGAGAAGATGAGTTTGTGCAACAGCAACCCTAGAAAAAGGAGTGAGGAAAGGTTTGACCTTGTAGAGGGAGCCTAGTTTTTTGTTAATGGACTTAATAGTGTGGTCAATATGCATGTCAAATTTGAGGTTATTGTCTATTAGTATTCCTAGGAGTTTAGTTTGGTCATCTGGGGAGATGATTGTGCCATTGTGCCATTGGTCGGCACAGTGGTGCAGCGGTTAATGTTGTCACCTCACAGCAAGAGGTTCTCCGGTTCGATTCTTGGCTGGGGTGCCTTCTGTGTGGAGTTTGCATGTTCTCCCTGTGTTCACATGGGTTTCCTCTGGGTACTCTGGTTTCCTCCCACATTCCAAAGACATGCATCTGGAGTGTTTCTCCCTGGGCTTCCGCTGAAAACAGGCTCTGTGGAACCTAGTTGGACATTCCCGGTCAACAAATGTTAAATAAAAATTAAAATAAATAAAAAATTGTTAGAGTAAATAGTGAAGAATGGATGAGTGGATCTATGGGTAGGTGAGAAAAGTAGCAGCTTGGTTTTGTTGGGATTCAGGAGCAGTTGTCGATTAGTTTGCCAGTTTTCATTGTTGTTAAAGGTATTCTGGGTTAGGATAGGAGATTTGTTTGTGAAGAGGAAGAGCATATCAAGGTAGAATCATCTGCATATTGGATACAGTGTGCATTTGGAATGGTAGTATGAAGGTCATTTATGAAGATGGAGAAGAGGAGAGGTCCTAGTATAGAGCCCTGAGGGACTCCTAGGGTGATTGAGAGATGGGATGACAGCTTGTCCTGTGATAGGACAGCCTGCTGTCTACCACTTAGGATTTAAACCATTGTAGTGAGTGATGGTCTAAGAAGACAGCTTTCAGGGTACTGAGCAGTAGCTGATGGTCAACCATATCGAAGGCCTTAGAAAGGTCCAGAAAGAATGCTGATGATTGTTTGTTGTTGTTTTGATTAAGGTTGATGACATTAGTGAAAGATAAGAGAGCTGATGTGGTACTTTGGTGTGGTCTGAAGCCATGCTGGGAGTCTGCGAGCAGTTTATTTTGGTTAAAGAAGTACATTAGTTGTTTGTGGATGCATTTTTCCAATATTTTTGCTAGTGGTGAAAGAATGACTATAGGTCTAAAGTTGGGCAGTTTTATGGATCCACCTCCTTTATATAGGGGCATTACATGTGATATTTTCCATGTTGTTAGAATAGTTGCCTCGGAGATGGATCTATTAATGAGGACTGAGACTGGGAGTGCGATGGCATCTGTGGTTAATTGCAGGTAAACTTCCTGGGTCCTGTCTGTGAGCAAGTTGGCTATCCACCTGGTAACATATGGGTTTGTACCTAACCTCTTGAGTCTGTCAACAATACCCGAGTGGGGTATTGTGTCAAATGCCTTGGCCAGGTCAAGGTAGGCAGTTGTGAATGATTTTCCCTCCATTGCTTTGGTGACCTTCTCAAAGAAGTCCACTAGGTTGAGTAGGCATGATCTGCCCTTCACGAAACCAAACTGGGTTGGGTCCAGTGTCTGGAGGTTTACTATATCTCTAGTGATCTTCTCCATGATAATTCCTTCCATGGATTTACATATAAGGCTATTAAGACTAATGGTTCTGTAGTTTCCAGGGTCTGTAGATAGCCCACTTTGGTGCAGAGGGATGACTGTTGCCTTTCTCCATTCATGAGGCACGAAGCCTGTTTAGAGAATACAGTTAAATAGTAATTCCAGAGATCCCTGATAGGTCATGTTTCATGCTATTAAGAAGGCATCCTGGGATATTGTCTGTGTTTGGTCTTAGAGATAGCATTAAGGACCTGTTCCCTAGTGATAGTAGGAGGAGTTACATTTGATGATATTTCCTGAGGGAAGGTTGGTGGGGAGGGGTAAAGTTTGAGCTGACTTTATCAGCCAGGAGGTTTGCTATATCTGCTGGCTCAGTATAGGTGGCTCCATTTACAATGAGCTCTGCATACAAGTGTCTTGCCTTTGAGGTTGCCGACATAGCTAAAGAATGCTTTGTGGTTGTCCTTGGCCTGGGAGGCCAAACTTACCTCAAATTTGGCTTTGGTAGACGTTATTTGTCCTCTGAGTTGTTTGTTTAGTTTGATGAGACTGCTTCTACCCTGTTGGGTGCTGCACCTCCTAATTTTTAGCATGATTTTCTTCCTCCTGTTATACACCCAACTGATTTTGTGATTCCACCAGGGTAGCTTGTTTTTTTGAGTTAGTTCTGTACTTCTTCCTGGTCAGTACAGCTGCCTCTATGCAGCTATTAACATGCTTATCCAGGGATTCTGTGAACAGTTCTGCAGAGGCAGAAGTGCTCTCAGGGTTTATGGGACTTGAAAGTTTTCCAGGTTCTCACTTAATAGCAGCAGGTCAGCCTTAGAATAGTTCCTGACTATTCCATGTTTAGCTGGGCGTCCAGGTTTTATTTTTACTTCCATTTTGTGGTCTTCCCTTACCAAGGAAGGCATTACAGTAGAGGGTGTGTAGCTGTCTCCCATGTTAGTGAGGGCCAGATCCAGTATAGTTGCACCTCTGGTTGGTGTATTGACTGTCTGGTCCAGGAAGTTTGTGTTTGCAAAATCCAGGAATCTCTGTACATGGACATTTGGTATCATATAGAATTTCCAGTTAATGGTGGGGTAATTAAAGTCACCCATGAATATGGTATTGGGTTGTATGGTTAGTATTTCTAATAAGTTTAAATACATGGTATGGGTTTCCTGGGTCATAGAGGGGGACCCATAGCTTACAAGGAAGTGTTATTGGATTTTACCTATGGCAATTTAAACGGGTTTATATTAGCAGAGCGAAAAACCCTATGTGCGAATACTAAAACATTGACCCCTGTACCACAAACTGTGAAAATCCCGAACGCACTAAACCATGAAAAAAAAATATTGAAATGTCAGTCTGCCAACGTCACCACCCGCTACATACTACCTACCCAAACAAAATAAATAAACCACATACATACACTAACCAAACCCTATTTCTAACCTAAACTAAAGCACCAAAACCCTACCTCCAACACTACACTAAACCCCACAAACACAACTATCTATGCACTCTCCTTAATCCCTCCCTAACCCTAAAGATCGTAACTACCGCACACATCCCCTACAGACATACACCTAAACAAAATAAATAATACACATACATATTAAACCCTACACTTAAAAAAACCTGCACTACACTAACTCTTACATACAGTACCTATCTATGCACTTACCTTAACCCAAATCCTAACACTAAAGTCCTATCTATCGCATACTTACCTTATGGAGCTGTACCGCAGACGGGCCAACAAAAACAAATCGACATTTTGAAATTTGCAGTTTTGACCGTTCGGGGTTCACATACTTCGTGCAATACAGTTTGACTTCTTCATATTCACCTAAAGGGATTTTCGATCGCGTAATAGGAACCCAATTTAAACATGGATCAGATCAAGTGCATTATCCTGTTTGACCAGCATTGAAGTATATTTATTTTTGATATAGAGACAACTCCATCTTTAGTCCCTGCCTGTGAAGTAGCTGGCCTAAATGTGTAGAAGGCATTATAACTTTGCACTGTTGGTGTGCTCTCCACAGCTTTAAACCATGTCTCAGTGACCGCACAAATGTCAGCATTCTGTAGGGTAAAGAGAGCGTCTAGGGAATGGAGTTTTTTGTTTAGACTCCTAGAACTGAGCAGTAATACCTTTAGATTTTCTTAGTTTTAATTTGCTATGTCAGAAGTACTTTCAGTTTAGCAATGCCTAAAAAAGGCACTATGGGGGAGGACAATGTTTTAGCTAATATTCGAAAGCCTAGAGGGGAGAAGTGCAGATCATCCTTGGCAAAACAGTGTGGTCTGCTGGCCATCTCCTTCCATGCTGACAAATATTCCACCCCCCTTCGAATGACTCTGTCTTCTTTTAAAAAGCAAAACTGAGAAAAATGAATGTTAGTTACCTCTAGCAGTGATGGAGGAGGTGGAGATGTAATAATTGTTTCAAATTTGCAAAATGTGATGTAGCAATTTTAAGTCACTGTTATTGTAGATGGACTTTGGATTTACAGATTAGAGATAAATAAGGGCGCAGGCTCTTGCTTGGGGTACATACACTGAGGATGGAGGTTGGCCTTTGAAAACTTTTACTGCCCAGATGGAAATGAGAAACAATTACATCATGCTTTCTTTCAAGCACTAAATAGTGTTAGTAGGGTGCAGATTTCTTTATTTTTAGGGGGATTTTAATTTGGCAATTAATCTGCAGTTGGACATTATCCCACAAATGTTGGCACACACAGATTATTGGACAGCTGGCATAAAGGTTAAGTTCTTCGCCTCCCATGCACAAGATACAATATTTGATTCTGACCTCCATCTAATGTCTTTATGGAGTTTGTATGTTCTCCCTATGTCCATCCCACTTCCCATACACATGCTGGAGTGTTTTCACCTCAAACTCACCAAAGGATGGAGTTGTGGGCAGCAGCACAGACTCTAGGTGTCCCCTATAATGGGAAAACGTATTCAGATCAGCCACTTTGGGCATCAACTGTGGTGCACAGTATCATCATGACAGGACAAAATGGATCACAGACTGCCTGCCTTGACAGACCTAGCCACTCAGTGGTGTCATGTTGATTAATGTTGCCAAACTAGCCAGTGTGTGCCCACCATATAGCCCAGCAGCCCTGGGTCAATAAGCTACTGGAAATCTGTGTCTATTTGCCCAGCTTGGGTTACCAGGACTAGTTCTGTTGAGCAAAAGCTGGACATAAACCCAAGCAACCTGCCAAGCATGAACTAAGAATTACTACATTCAATATAGATTCACTGACAGGATGCAGCTTGGAAGTGAATAACATAAGGTCAAGAAGAAGGCTGGACATCCTATGTATGCAAAAGATAAGATGGAAGGACAGTGCACCAAAACCACTTGGCTTGGGATTCAAAGTATACAACTCAGAAAGAGGATAGATTAGAAATGGCATGGACATTGAGGTGATGGTGAGACTTCAGAAGACAATGAGGGATGTCACTAGAATTAATGACAGACTCATAATTCCAATGTAAGGATAGGGTGCTACTTAAAATATCAGTATGTGTCCCACAGCAGGCTTGTGATAGTAAGGAAAAGGGTGTATTCAGACAGCAATTACAGGAGCTACTAGATAAAGTAGGATAAAATGAATTGGTGTTGCTAATGGGTGAATTGAATGCATATATCAGGACAGACAGAAGTAGTATTTGGACTGCCTGGGTCCACATGTGCAGGGCAGCAGGAATAAAATAAGGAAAGGCCATTTTAGACTTCTGTCTGGAAAATGGCTTAATGGTGACCAACACATAGTTCAGCAAGAAAGACAGTCACAAGATCACATACAAGAGAGGCCAACATGCAACTCAGACTTCCTCCTAGTAAGGAAATGTTACTGGGATATAAATAGCAACATCAAAGTCATCCCCAGCGAAACAGTCTGGCCATAGCATAAAATACTGGTTGCCAGAATCAGCTGCAAACAGTGGTCACTGAAGGCTCTAATGTAAACACAGACTAGGCTGAAGACCTAGAACTTGACTGGAGAAAAACTCAGAAGAGTTCAAGGAGTTACTCAGGGCTCTTGCACCTCAGGAAGAAGAGGAAATAGGTGAAGTTGAAAAAACAATGGCAGCACCTCAAAACAGCATATGTGAGGACTACAGAACAGATATGTGGCTGAGCCAGGCACAGAAATAAGGCACATAAGGAAAACTTGTGATAGAATGCAGAAGTCCAAGAAGTCATCAAAAGACTGAAGAAGTGCAGGAAAAAGTAGGAGACAGAAAAGATGGACCAGGCCAGGAAGGAATACTGACTGGCTAATAAATAAGCTTAAAGAGGAGTGTAGTATCAAAGAACAAGGCATCAGAGGCAGTCTAACAGCTGGAAACTGACTCAGTAGATGTTACAAAGAAAATCTGTCAGGTTGCAAGGGAAAGACAGAAAGATAAAGAAGAAAGTTAGACACCCCTTCATAAGGGAAGGCAGCAATAACCTGCTCACAAGTCCACAAGACATCAACGGCAGAGGGAAGAAGTACTTCCATCAGCTTCTGAATGAATAAAACCCGACAGAAGCTGTAGTACCCTAGACATAAATGAAGAGGAGGAGCCCACCCTAGAAGTAGCATGACCAGCACTAAGGAAAATAAAGTCAGAGAAAGCAGCAGGCTCAGATGAGGTCACAGCAGATATGGTAAAGTTGCTGGGTGAGCCAGGGGGGAGAATGGCTGCTGAGGGTACTCGTAACAGTATGTAGAGAAAGGCATATCCCAAATGACTGAAGAATATGCATACTAGTGCCAGTGTTCAAGAACAAAGGGGACATTCACAGCTGTAGGCAATATAGAGGTTTCATACTCCTGTCACACTGCCTGAAAGTCCTGGTGAGGATAACCGATAAATATGCAGGCTAGTAGAACATAAGATGGGAGATGAGCAGTTCGAGTTCAGATCATCAGCAAAACTTGCATTAGGTTTGGCCATACTGTGAAAACCCTCAGCTTATAAAAAGCTTGTTGTCAATAGCATTGGGATGACTGGAAAATCTTCTAAATAAGGACAAAAACAACAAGTAAAAAAGGTCACACAGAAAAGCCCCAAAGGCTAATACAAACAAACAAAAAAAAAGACCCAGGCAAACCAGAGTGTCCACTGTGTAATACCTTAAACCTCATGTCTACAGCTAGTGAGGTTTGGCTTTAGTGGCCTGAATGCCTCTATAAAGACATACAAAGAAAAATACTATGAGCAATCAAAAGCCAAAGAACTGAAATACTTGTATGCCTTTAAGGAGTCATTTACATATTTCTCTATGCGCCCAGTGCTTTTTGAAGAACTCATACATCATAAGTCATTTTTTGCTTGATCCACTTGAGCATTTAGCTCCTCATTCCCAGCTCCTCCTTGTGACTCAGTTATTCCTCAGGGTAAGAAGTCTATGGCTCATTTGGGATCAGGGGTAGTAGCCAGGTAGATGAGGAGCAGGAGCTGCCATCAAGTGATGTAGAGGATCAGATTTTTGGTGTCTGTCCCACCTTCCCTGAGCATGCTAATATTTGTCTGAGTGAAATGTGCAGTGGGCTTGTGGTCCATTTGCTACATCTCCACATGTGAATCAACCAAAGCCACTCTCCCCTCTTAGTGCCCTACCTCTGCATAAACCTGGTTTACATCAGTGGTTCTATCACAAACAGTGTGTCCAAACCTGTACACCTGTCTGTACTCCATTGAGGGGGTGAGTAGGCTCCTCCTTCTCTTCATTCATCTCTTCCCCTCCTTGACCCTCCAACTGGCACCCAAGGTGCTAATCAAACTCAGGTCACCTGGGTAACAGTTTAGGCTTAATCTCTCTCTGACAACAGATCTGGGACATATGTCATAATTATTTGTATTTTTCATGTCATCGTCTTTCAGGACCATTGGTGTCCTATCAGAAGTTTAGAACTCAGTAGTGATTCACAACAAGTAGTATGAAATGGCAAAAGTTGCTGTACACATTAAAAGCATTTTTTTAGGGGGAAGTTCCCATGAATCCCCACACAAATAATCCACAGTACTCTTGGTAAAAATTGATTAAATTCCCTGTTGGGTTACTGTCTCCACATGCCCCTTTATTATCTTGGATGGGGAGAATATAGACAGTACAGCTTTCTTGACCATTGTGACTCTACAGTTGAAGCCATTGCACTGAATAGTCTCATAGCCATGCATCTCGACATGAATGTCAGATGTGATATTGCAGGAAGGTGACCTGCCTGCAGCACCAGGTCTGGGTTTCATAGTTTGGAGTAGCAAGAGCAGAATGGTGGAAGCTGTTTGTGCTTGTTACTCCATTGTTTTGGAATGCAGCCCTTAATTAATGATTTTTATAACCATTCAGGAGTTTTATGACCTGTAGTAATATCATTAAACACTGCCAATTAGACTGCCTCTCACCACTTTTTGTGCTTAATTTCTTCCAAGCTACCTTTCTCTATTTGCCTTCATTAAAGTACATTGGTCAAGTTTGGAAGCATCTTTGTTTTACAATTAATTTTGTTTTCCATTTCCACCCTCATGATAAAGTCACAAATGATTTTGCAAAAACTAAATATTATAGTGTGCTGTTTGACTTTACATTTATACTGTTTACTCATTTTTTCTCTGTAATCACAACCACACTATGATGTCATAGTAGGTACTGAGCCAATACCTACATACAACTGCTAAGCATTGTGGGTGATTAAAATAATTTACCCTTTTAGAGAAGTTGTGCCTTATTTACATTATGGTTTACTAATATATCATGTGTTAAATTTCAATATGAGTTGTTCCATCTGCAAAAACTAGGTGAGTACTTACCTTTCTAGAAAGAAGGATACTACTTTTAACCAACCAATGAAACCAAAATTCTCACCCTGTAAATTCCTAAATATCATACACAGAATTAAAAATACTAACCTTTTAGATGGTGACATCCATCCCAACCCTGGCCCCAACACCACTACCACCTCCAACCCACCTAAAACAAATCCATGTATTCCTCGATCCATCACTAAACCATCAAACTCTCTCCTTATAGCTCATCTCAACATACAGAGCCTGAACAACAAAGCTGCCCACCTCCATGCCCTCTTAGATGTTCACTCCTTTGACATCCTTTGCCTAACAGAAACCTGATTAAAATCTGCAACACAGGACAATGAAATCACCCCACCAGGATACAATATCCTGATATTAGATCGAACAACCAAAAAGGGTGGGGGTGTAGCAATATTATATAAGACAGAGTTGCAAGTTACACTTATAAATGTTCAACAACCTTCTATTAGCAGCACTGAAATCCTTATCTCTAAAATCCAAATCAACACCTATAAATCCATCTATATAATATGCACCTACCTCCCTCCAAGTTACAATACAAACACCCTTGAAAATATTCTTTCCTGGCTTTCAACTAACTACCCACAAGAAACCATTGTCCTGGGTGACTTTAATATTGACTGGAATACCTGCATCTCAGCAAACCAGACTACCCACATAAACCTCTATGTTTTTTTCCCAAACTGTAACCTCCCCCACCAGGATCCATAAACCTAATAACAAAGAAAGTACTCGTGACTGGATACTGATAAATAGTCATCCCCTCTCCTATGAAGCAGGAATTCTTCCTGATGATGTCAGTGACCACTCACTGACCTACATAACCAGGCAAAAGACCAATGCTCAGAAACCAACCTTATATAAAACCATTCGAACCAACAAAAACTTTAACCCTATTAACTTCCAAACTGAACTGAAAGCATGTGACTGGTCACCCCTAGGACACCTCCAATTAGACGAGGCAGTATCCTTCTTTATGCCAAATTCTTAAAAAATCCTGGACTGTCATGCCCCATCCTGCTCAATGAGAAATAGGACCAAACCTGCTCCATGGCTAACAAAAGAGATAAGGCACAAAATTATACTAAGAAATAAAATTGGGACCAAATGGAGAACAACTAAAAATCCAGCTGATCATCTAACATTTAGGTAGTTAAGAAATGCTACCAAAAAATCCATACTTCTAGATAAAAGAAACTTCTTCCACAACAACCAGCAAACCCACCAATACAAACCTCAAAAGTTCTGGGCAGGTATTAACAGACTCCTCCACCCAGGTCAGTCCAAAACTCCCACCCCAACAGGATCCACCTATGAAACTCCAAATCATATAGCAAATGCCTTTAATACCTTCTTTACTGAAGCAGTCCAAAGTCTTGCCAAGTCACTACCTCCTGTTAGTTCATATTTGTCATCCTCCTTGACTAATTTAACCCCATCATTTCATTTACAACCAGTCCCTACATCCCTTATCTACACTCTTATTCTTAAACTAAAACCTTGTACTCCATCAGCTGACCTTTTACCAGCATAATATCTACATAAAGCTGCAGCTGGAGTAGCCCTTCCTATTTCCACCCTTATAAATAGGACCATTACTGAAGAAACAATCCCATCAATCTGGAAAGTCTCCCACATTATCCCACTGTACAAAGGGGGCAACTCACATGAACTCTCTAACTACCGCCCAATAGCTCTACTCTTTCCTTTATCCAAAATTATGGAAAAATGTATCCACCGCCAACTACTAGACCACCTATTGAAAAATAACTTACTTGCTAATTGTCAGCATGGCTTTAGGCCTCATTATAGTACCACCACAGCCCTCTTATCCTTTTCCGACTGTATTAACAATAACTGAAACAACAACACTATATCCTCAGCAATCTTTATTGACCTTTCAAAAGCCTTTGATAAGGTCAACCATCAACTGCCCTTGAACATACTTAAGTCTCCCTCTCTAGATGCACAGGCTTTACAATGGTTTAAATCCTACCTTGAAAATAGGCAGCAGGCTGTGCTTTGGGAAAATAATCTATCCTCTGACCTTCCTATTACCCTGGGAGTCCCCCAAGGTTCTATCCAGGGCCCTCTCCTTTTTTCATTTTTCATCAATGATCTTAATCTAATCATTCCTTGAGCAACATGTATCCAATATGCTGATGACTCCACACTAATATGCTCAGCTACCTCTGCACCTCATTGTCAGTCCATTACCCAAACAGTGCTTAACACAGTAGAAAAATGGTTCCTACAGCATAGCTTCCTCCTGAATCCTAAAAAGACAAAACTACTGATCTACACTCCCACTCAAAGGTCCCCCCCCCCAATTGACTTCACAGTTTTATCCAATGATGGCATCATTATATCTCCTGACCCAACTACCAAGCTCTTAGGGGTAACAATAGACCATAGTCTTAGCTTTGACACACATATTAACACAGCAATAAAAACAGTAAACAAAAAATTAGGCTCCCTCTATAGGATTAAACCCTTCCTAACTCCAGCAACTAGAACCACTATTGCCCACACCCATCTAATGTCCACCCTCTTCTATGCCTCTCCCATTTATACCAACCTATCAAAACACAACCTTAACAAACTAGCTACCTGCTACAACAATATTGCCAGATTTGCTATTGGTTCCTCATATAGAACTCACCACTGTCAAAATCTTAAACACCTAGGTTGGGTAGAACTTCATAATCAACTTCAGTTTCAACAATTTATTATTGCCCATAAGATCCTCTATCTCCCTAAAAATACTCCTATACTTAATAGCCTTCGTACCCACTACAGTAATTTGACAACCCTTCACTCAGCCAATAAAGTACTAGTATCCACAGTCAAATCCAAAAATAAGGCCAGGGATTCACTGTTTGCCAATACTGTTGGCAAATCCTGGAACCTGTTTCTCATGAAACTCCTATCTCTCTCCTCAGCAAAACTGTTCAAAAAACAACTCGGAGAACACCTTATTAACCACTGGTTATGCACATGTAGTAACCCAGACTAATCCTTCCACCACTTTCTCTGAACCCTACCTACATAACCTTTTGCAATTTAATTCCAGTTTTCTCTGTGCCTTAGAGAGTAGACCTACCTATACTAATTTTAGTCTTTACAACTCTGTCTTGCACTCAATCCTCTACTAACTTTACACTGGCATAGATTGCTGCTTGCAGCATTAACTTGCTATCACATATAAAGATCTTTATAGACTTTTGTTATATTTCTTATTTCATGCTGCCTTAATGTTGCTATGCTACTATAGGATAATGGGATTACTCACTGCTTAATACTGTACCTGGAGCTGTAATATTTGCTATTGTATTTTTTTATATTTCTCTTTCTTAATAGTGCACCACTTCAAATTTGTTTATTATTTAATCTTTTTCTTATTATTCTGCTACTTTAACACTATTTTTTGTCTATAAAACATTTGTATTCTTCACCTTAAAATAGTACTACACCTAAATTTGTTACTTTTTTACTTATTTGTACCTGTAGTTGCTAATATTTTGTTTATGTGGAGCTTTTCTCCCTGGGCCTCTACTGAAAATGGACATATATCCAGTTAGACTAGCCCGGTCAACAAATGTAAAATAAAATAATAAATAAATAAACGTTTGAGGTATTTAACAAGAGAATGCAGTAGTCTGTACATTAATTGAGGTAGTGAGGCATTGTGGGTACACTCTTTCATGATGTCATGGTATGGATTTGCAGCTCACAGAAAAAAATTCAGGGGTTGTCCTTGCTAACAAAATACAATGGAAAAACAACACACATTCTGCATCAGAAACAGTATAATTTGGCATTGCATATGCTAAGAAGGTTGTATAAAGCTCCAACAGTTTGTTACTTAACTTATTACAGACCATGACCAATATACTTTAATTTTCAGTTTCAGATCTACTTTTTTAACATGTTTAAAAAACAAAATATTCACCCAATTCTATTCTTCAATATTAACATCAGACTTATAAGCCACAATACCTTTGTTATGTGTATAAAACATCCTTCCCACTTCCTCATTCACTACATGCATCCTTATTTGGTCTTACTTCTCTGTTTCTCTTTTTCAAAGATATTATAGTAACTATGTCTGTGCTTCTTAAATGTATTCAGAACCTCACCTTATGGGGTTTGTTTCCCTTACTATTTTATAGTATAATGTATTTTAATTTTTCTGTATGGGTAATAACCTACTCAGTTTTTCTCCTTCTCATTTCATTTTGTGGGATTTCCCTTATTCACCTGTCTTGTCTATATTGCATATTATTTATATTTCTTCTTATCATACTGTCTCAATTAATTGTTTTACAACATGTAACTGTAGATCTAACATTGAAGACCCTCCCTGATCAGTCCTTGCTTGGATATATCATCACCAATCCCAATATGACACTTTCTACTGTAAATTCCCATACTCAGACATGCCTATACACCCATACCAACTCAGCCCATGATATACTATAACAACTACCAATCTACACTATGGTATACTTTTGCCATTTGCATAATTTAACTGTACACAGAGCACTCCATTCCTTTTTTCTGACAGTTTGGTGCCTGATCCTTGCTTTTATAATGAAAACACTGTATTCTCATGACCAGATACCAGCACAATATAAATCTGTGTAGCTATCATATTACCAATCAATACCAAAACTCGAATTGTCTGTACTGTCTCTCAGTAGAACACAATACAATAACCATCCAGGGGTCAGAGATTCAAACCAACTACTGAAAAGAGAAGGCGGGATAAAATATCGGCCTACTTTATAAATAAGAAAATGGTGTCAGTGCTTTGAGAACAGGTCAAGGTTTGGCATATCTGAAAGCAGATCAGGTGTTCACATGGCCCATGGTACACTGAACCCTGCAGGTGGTGAGCTGACTTGAGTTCACAGCTTCAGATAAAGATGAGGGATTTGTGGGAGGAATATCTTTGACTTGAAGCTTGGAAATATATCCTGAGATTTTTGCACTCCCCCCTTGCTGATGGTCATCTAGAACATATGACTGATCAGCCTGTTCCCAGGTTCATAGGCAGGTACTAGGCTATCGGCCCTGGGGCCTATACAAGCCCAGCCAAAATGGTACCCTGGCTTTTGCCACCCAAGAAAATTATTTTCCTGTGCCACTGTCGAGCAGAGCCACAGAGGTGATCCCCGGGGTGAATTTCCTATTTCCCATCCAATCAACAAGATTTTTCTTGAAGAGTGCTAATGAGGAGCTTTGTTTGATATAGATAGGTAGTTTATTCCAGAGTATGGGAAGTCTGTGGGACAGGAATCTATCCCTCCAGCATGTTCTGTTTATTGTGGTGACAAGGTTTAGGTCCCTAGAGCGTGTAGCTCGGAGGGATTGGGATTTCTTTAAGTGGAGCATGTCCAACAGCTCTGGGTTTGGCACCTCTGAGTAGGCGATATGCAACAGAGTAAAGCTGGAGTTTTTTGAGACGGTCTGCGTAGGACATCTGTTTGAGGCTGATAATCCTCTTTGTGAGATATTTCTGCGGCCTTTCCAGTTGTTGTAGATTACTTGTGAGGTACATACAAAAAGGGGCGTTGTACTCTATAATGGGTCTAATGAGTGATGAGTAGAGGGGAACAATGACCTCTTTTTTTCTGGATGAGAAACCTTTTGTAATGAGGTGTGCCACGTAAAAGGATTTCCTGACTACTGTGGTGATGTGATTATCAAAGGAGAGACTACTGTCCACCTGTGTCCCAAGGTCTGTTATCACACTTTCGGTGTTAAGTATACTATCGCCTATGTTGTAATTCATGGGTACAGAGTTTTTACCAAAGGGGATGACAATGCACTTTTTGGCATTGAGCTTGAGGCCATGGCTTTAACACCAGGCATCTGTCTCAGTGAGGCACTTTTGTAGGATGTCCACATCGTTAGGAGTTTCAATTATGGCTCCTAGTTTGCAGTCATCTGCGAACATTCAGGAACATACAAGGAACATTCCCCTGTGTCACCTTGTCACAGAGATAGAAACTTTTATTTAAATTCTGCTTAAATATTTAAGTTGTACTTATACCTGTGTGGTGATACTTTGTACTTTTTTTTTTTTTTTCATGTTTGTTTGCATTTTTTAGTTTCTTC
Organism: Protopterus annectens; assembly: GCF_019279795.1. Classification (NCBI taxonomy): domain Eukaryota; kingdom Metazoa; phylum Chordata; order Ceratodontiformes; family Protopteridae; genus Protopterus; species Protopterus annectens. The sequence continues at coordinate 446,570,904 of NC_056748.1, read as the reverse complement.
TGGGACTTTAGTCTTGTAGCTTAATTTGCAGTTGTGGGAAGGTTGTGTCTCTACATTATACTGCACTTCTATCTGCACAAACAGAATTACCTGAAAAAGCAAGCTGGTTATATTTAAAATCCTACTGGGCCTTAGTATTCTAGTTTCATTCACATTTGTGGCAGAACTGTGAAATACTGCCAGATTTGTGCTTTATTTAATTATTTATTATTGCATTTTTTTCATAAACAGTGTTACTGGTAAATTTCTACAGAGTTTGATTCCTTAAACTGTAGTAGAGTTCATGAGTGAGTGTATTGCTGTTTCTGCTCTAGGATTTGTGCTTCTTTGTTCTTACAGTCATTGATATTCCAGTTTTGATCCTATACTTTTATACTCTTCTTATCATTCACATGCTTAAAGTTGCGTTATAGTGCCTTTCTGTTCCCCTGTTCTTTGGGTCTCGCCATCCCCCAGTAGGACATAATTTTTATGAAGTTCTAACATGCAACTCAGAGACACTGCATTCCAGTGCCTTTCTATTCCTTGTCTTTTGTGTCTGTCCCCCACATCTCCCCCACCTCTACTGAGACATTAAGCTAACATTTCTGAACTAGCTCCAACACTGGCTTTATTTGATTGGATCCCTCTCTAGATAGCCTGCTTCTTTTATGATTTTTTCCAACCTTTGCACCCTTTTCTTGTTTTGGTTTTATAAGGTTGTGCCTATGGCCCCCATCCCTTTATGGTAATCTGGTTTTCAGAGTCCCTCTCATTCCTATCATCTGTTGTATAAGCTATACTAAGTACTCTTCTCACCCATTGTTTTCCATAGTTCCATCTTAGAAAATAAATTTTCCCTAGAGAATGGTCCATAAAACTGTACCCTGTAAAGCATGGTGATATAGACATCCTGAGACAATGTAGCAATTGTATCATTATTACTGACAGCTACTTAATCCTTAAAGGAGCAGGCAGAATATGTAAGAGGTGTACTTACACAATAACATTGGAGGATAAACTCTCACATAAAAATGCACATGAGGTTGTAAAAAGCACCCACACAGCATCCACCTCACACAGCACACACCACACACCTAAACTAATGTATTCTGAGGCAGTTAAAAGGAATCTTCCTAAAGAATAAATATCGCCTAAACCCTCTATTGTCAAAGTTGTGCCTCAGCAAGCCCAAGGCACTCACAAAAAAGAACATCTAACACCACACATACAGTGACACTCAGTGGAGCTCCAAACCCTAAGCCCCTAAGGGAAGCAAATATACTTTGTAGGGCTGTCATCACAGGGAACTCCATTCTTAGACATTGTGCCTCTCTCAGCAAACAGTTAGTCACTTATCTGGAACCAGGAGTCAACAAATCACACACGCACACATACACACACAGACACACACACACACACACACACACACACACACACACACACACACACACACACACACACACACACTTAAGTCATTACAACAGAGGTACCAGTATGATTCCATCATAGTCCAAGCAGGTGAAAAGGACCTGAGACATACCTCCTTGGAGTATATGAAATGAGAGATTATGAAGCACTAGACTGTGTGTCACAGTTTTATACAAGCCTAGCATTAAGCAGCATATTGCCATCACAGAGGATGATGCCATAATATGAGCAAAAGATGATTGATTTTAACAATTGTCTGTGTTTCTGGTATCATTCTAGGGGGAATCCAATATTTATCGGCTTGGGAAGATGGTTTTACAGAACACATTGCTTTTCCCAAGGATAGTCTGCTGTAGTCCCCCCTAGGCTTTTGAATAGTGGCTAAAACTGTATCCACCCCTTAGTACCTTTTGCAATGCCAAATTGAAAAACCTACCAACATAGCAAAATCAACTCAATTGAACCTCAAGGTGTTACTGCTCAATGGCAGGAGCCTAAAAAAAATCATTCCCTCCAAGCCCTTCTCACACTTGAGAATTTTGATATCTATGCAGATACCAAGCCATGGTTCAAAGCCATAGAGAGTACCCTGGAAGTTCAAGGTTTCATTGCCTTCTACACTTTTAGATACATTAATAACAAGCATACCTCTAGGTTGGTCAGACAGGCTGACACTATGGAGCTCGTCCATGTAAAGATCACAATAGACAAAATCCCATATTATATCATAGCCAGATGTAGGTTACCCTTCATGTCCCAAGAAGTTCACAATGCATACTTCGACCTAGGGAATCCTACACAAACTCGAATCTACAAGTACAGTAATTGCTGGAATTCTTAAATGCAAACAACCTTGATCAAATGGTGAAAATGCCCATTAGAAGCTCCAACATACTGGACCCCATGCTCACAAATATGTGAAAAAGCTGCACCACTCTCCAATGTCTCATCCTCCCTAGTAAGGTTTAACCATAAAGCTGTCTCCTTTAAAATCAAAATCAACTCTATAACTCCCGTAAAACCAGTAATAGTTGGGAAATATTCCAAGGCAAACTGCTTTTCATTAAATAATGGTTTGTCAAAATTCAGTGCCCCTCCAGACCCCAAGAACACAGCTGCCTATGTTGAATTGTTCTTAGAAACTCTGTACGACCATGTCAATGGCTACATAGGTTCATAGGTTCATAGGTTTATACTAGGCTATCTTTATATGAAAAAATACTGTGCCCATTAGTTTGTTGTGCCTCTGTCCAGCAGTGACACAGAGATGATTCCGATCTCCCATCCACAGGTCAAGATTTCTCTTGAACAGAGCCAGCGAGGTGCTCTGCCTCACATGGACGGATTTTATTCCACAGCATAGGGAGTCTCTGAGTGATAAATCTATCCCTCCAGCACATCCTATTTATGTCGGTTTAAGTCACTTGCTCTAGTGGTTTTGGTGGATTTGGATTTTTTGAGGTGGAGCATGTCCATTAATTCCGGGTTGGACATGGCCTTGTATGTCAGGCACATGTCACCTCTGAGCAACTGAATAGAGCTGGAGTTTCTTCAATCTGGCAGCATATGACAGATTTTGACATAGAGGCTGCTTCACCTACTAGAAGTAAGCCCAGAACTAGCCCCAGAAACAAACCTCCCTGGTGCTATGATCCAACATAAGCTATCTTCCTCTACTAATAAAATGCTGTCCTCTCAGCTACTACTATACTAGTCCTTTCACTGGTTTCCTACCTGTTCTTTTTCCTACCAGCATTTACTCCAAATATGTATTTCCTCTCTTTCTCTCCTACTCTAAAGTAGCTTCGAGCTTATACCGTATTACTTTTTTCTCCTCTGCTACTCTTTACTCTGTGGTATTTTTTTGTATTCCTCTTTCTCTTTACTGTTTGCTACATATACCAAGTGTACTTAAAACTGTTCATATTTCATTATTAACAACATTTATGTATATGCCCAAAATCTCTGAGTTACTTGTACTTTTATTATTTTCTATAAAATTTGTTTCTTGTGTAAAATCTGAACTAGTCATGTACAGTTGGTCTTAAGTACTCATTGTTTTTTTCTCTTGCAACAACTGTTTAATGCATTATTGGAGCTTTTCTCCTCTGGTCTCTGCTGAAAAAGGGCTTTGCCCAGTCAATCTAACCTGGCTAACAAATGTAAAATAAATAAATAAATTTAACAGGATATACCTGAAAAGGAAAGAATAGGGCAAAAATCAGGAAGGGAAAATCCCATAATGATAAAAAAAATGTCATCAAACAAAATAGGCAACTAAGAGGGCTAATTAGATCAAGCAAAGCCAAGCTAAAGGTTAAGATAGCCTCCCACTTGCAAGATAACCATAACGCCTTCTTCATCTATGTCTGAAAACTCAAGGGCAGCACACAACAATGGTGCCACATTCACCTGGCCTGATGATATACTGCAGCAAACCTGTTAGTGGATAAATTCATTTCCATCTTTACCCCATCCATCATCCCCAACTACCCCCAAAAAATGCTCTCAGACATAACCTCCAACTATAACTAGGAGCAAGTACTGGCTGTGCTTGCTAAAGCCAAGAGCACAGTTTCAATGGGTCCTGATAACCTCACAAGATGCCTCCTGAACAGTCTAAAATATGACTTATCAGGACTCCTGGCATCACTATTTAACTACAGTCTTAAAACAGGCTTTGTGCCACAAGAATGGAGGACTGCAACTATCACCCCCCCTTCATAAGCCTTAAACAGATATTGGAAACTACAGACCCATTAGTCAGATTAGTCTTATTTGCAAAGCCATGGGAAGAATTGTCATGGAAATTATCAACAAACACATAGGAGACCTCCAAACACTATAGCCATCCCAGTTTGGCTTTGGGAAAGGAAGGTCATGCTCACTGAACCTGGTAGACTTCTTTGAAATTTTACTAAGGCAATGGGTGGGGAGAAAGTGATGCTTACTGCCTACCTAAATCCACCTAAAATTTGATATAATACCTCAATCAGCATTGTCCACAAACATACAGAACTAGACATTAATACCTGTATAACATGTTGGCTAACTAGCTGGCTCACAGATATGACCCAACAGGTTTAGACTGGTGAGGCCACTTCCCAAAGAGACTGGTCACCAGTGGAGTCCCTCATGTCTGTGTGCTGGGCCCACTCCTCTTTAGCCTCTACTTCATTGAGGTCAAAGCCAGTATCAAAGGTCTCTGGGTGACACAATTAATTGTAGATTGAAAAGTGGGAGCAGTCATTGAATCCTCCAAGAATAGAACACCCTTTAGGAAGGTCTAACACAGACAATTGTTTGGTGACAAAGCCATGACTTAAAACTCAATGCCAAGGAATGCATTATAGTACTTTTTGGGCATTCAGCCACCGCAGATGGCTACATCATTAATAAAATAGTTGATTCAGCAGTCAGGGATCTGGTATCTCATGCAGATAGTAACCTAGCCTTTGACAAACATGTATCCAAGGTTATAAAAAAATCCTTCTGTGTTAATCAACTTATAAGTAAGGCCATGGCATCTATGTCCATAGATGTTGTACTATTGTATTCATCCCTCATCAGACCCATTATGCAGTATAATGCCCCCTCTGGTATGTACTTCACCAGACACTTGCAGCAACTGGAATGGCCACAAAAGTTCCTTACAAAAAGAAAACAGGGAGTGAACAGAATGTCCTACTCTGATCACCTCAAAGTCCTGTCTCTTTACTGTTTATCATGCAGACTTCTGAGAGGTGATCTTTGCCTGGTGTACAAGACATCCTTGGACCCTGTTTTGATTTTCTTTTGCACATCTGCAAAATAAACAGCATCAGAACTACTAGATGAAAACACCTACATTTTGCTTCAGGCATAAATAAGACATGTTAGACAGATATTTAAGTTTAACTTGGACTAATGGAATGATAATCAGAAATTTACCTCTGGTCTGGTGTATGTCTCTGATGGACAGAGGCAGTCAGTAAATCACCTTCTATATAAATCAAATTTGAGGGTCACATTTGGGTTGTATGGCTATACTTATAAAGACCCTAGTGGTCATTAGCCCAGTATGCAGCTATTAAACTATGATATAAGCTACTCAAAACTAAGGACCTTTCTCCAAAGATGGACCCCCAGATCTAGATGGGGCAGTAGGTCCACATCAAGGAGGGTTCAGCAGGTCATCCTCCTCCAAGGCTTATGCCTCAAAGCCTGAACTTGGAGAGATGTTTGAATGTCTTGTGGGAGCTTCATCTGTGGATTCAAGAGTACCCTATTAGGAAATTTGACCTGAAGGCCATGTATGGTCTGTTACAGGCTATTTCCTAAATTATGCAACTTTTGGCAAGTATTTAATTGAGTACTGGTTTCTGGTCCTACAAAACCTGGAGCCAGGATTTACTCCTCACCAATGTGCAATGCCACTTTGGTCTTACCCAATGGGGAACTAAAGGTGTGATGCCCTCTCATACCCTGGCTTATACAATATTTTTTATAGCCCACAAGCCACTCAGTCTTGACACAGACCAAAATAATGAATCTAGCACACATCCAATAATCCATTGGATCTGCCCCACTTTAAAGATGCTACTGATCTTGTAAAGAACATAACGGAAAATCCCCAAATCCCTATACCTTTCTCCAAAGAAATGAAAGGAAGAAATTCTGTGACACACCCCTAAAGAAACCTGTGTTGTCCTTCTCTTGTAGCCAGTCATCTGAACTGCCATCTAGGCTGCCCTTGATAACCCTTATCGCTATCTCTTTCATCCCCCAAGAAGGCCAATGTCCTGTAAAATCCACCACAGTGGGTAGAGGAACTTCACAAGCATCATGATGCCAACTCTTGTGATCTATTTGGTCTGGCACAGGTTGCAAAGACTATGGCATTTACCCACCTAGCTACCTGACATGAAGTTCCGAGCTTTGGACAAATGTGGCAGAATTTTGTACTGTTTTACTCATTGGGTCTCAAGTCTCTTAAAAGTTAATATCATCCGTTTTCCAGTTCTGTCTAGTCAGGGAGGCTGTGGGTAAGTTCATAGACCTCCATGAGTCAGTGCTCAAGGAGAATCTTCACAAGACTTTATATATGATGTTGACAGTGGGATACAATGTGTCCCACTGTAGCTTTCACTGTATTGATTCTTTGGTTAGGGATGTGGCTAGATGCTTGTGCCTGCACAGGATGGCATAATTAAGGTTATCCATTCTGAACGAGGAGCTCAGGAACATTATTTTTGCTACCCTTTTTTTTTTCGGAAGTACCCTTTTTAAAAAACTTGTCCATGGCTTGGTCAGTAACTTCCTAAGGAGGAAGCAGACCATCAGTTCTGTTGTGAGCCATTATGATTCCCCCTTCTTTTACTTTAACACTTTCCTCTCCTAGGGCTGGGAAACCCCAAAAAGAAGAAGATACCTTCTCACCACCCAGGGCAACCCTTATGCATCACACAGTCTTGCCCTCCAACACCAATAAAGTTGCCTATGAAGTTGACCATAGCAGCTGCTTTACTGCAGTTCTGACTCCAGCCTGGGACTGTTTGTGAGATGTAGCTCTTGAAGTTCACCCAGGCATGAAAAGCCACCACAAAGGGATTACTGGTTGTAGATGTAGTCTCCATGGGCCAGATTGTAGGGCTTTACTGATCGATTAGGTCCATTTTAGATGAATAGATGAATATTTTGGGACAGATCCATATTATGTTACTACAAGCTGCTTCCAATCACTGTTTCTGGACCTAAAGAGGAAAGACAATTTCCTTCTTTCCAGATCTCATTGACTGCAATCAGCACATCAGAATCATTATGTTTCATATTGTCATCCTGCAATAGAACTTGCTCTTGCAGATCTCTTGTTGAAGAGGATGAGATGGATGCCTTTTGGAACATTTGGATTTGGGCTACATTTGGGGTAAATGTGGGTGATCCCTCTGACTCGGTCAGAGTAAGCATCACTTTTACTAAAGCATGTTTTTGTTTTGTCTTTCCTTAGCACACAGAGTCTTAACTAATGCCCTGGCTATGGAGGGCAAAGCATTGCAAAAGGAAAAGAATCTTCTGATAGTGCCATACTTGGATGACTGATTTCTGATAGTCCTGATTCATGGACTCCCTATAAGTGGTCCTAATGGTGACCATAAGCTTGAAGACGGTTTTCACTGATACTTGATGTGAGGAAAGCCTTTAGCAGGATGGCGTTGGGTATTCTGCAGTCTCAGTCATTCCTGCTCTTGGAAAGGGACTAGGAGGTTATAGATTTGGCTGAGAACACAATCCAGACATACTGACCTTCCAGTCTTGATGGTTATGCAGTTTTTGTGGTGTGATTTGCATACTTGAAGATTCAGGTGCTTAAATGAATCAGTGGATTCAGAGTATAATGTGCTCACAGATTGTCTTTTATTTTGATTTTTTTCTTTACTGATGTGTTAGCTGCTTAAGTCGTGTTGTCCATATACCCATTTCAGCCATGACCCAAGCAAGAAGTGCAGGGGCAAATACATCAGTTTAGTATACAAATAATTTAGTACAACCAATCAACCATCATGTTTTGGGGAGGTAGGAGGAATGTGGAGTACAAGGAGAAAATCCATGTAAATACTGGGAGATCATGAAACTCTGCATAGAGAGTGACCAGACATTGTGAATAAATCCTGGGCTCTGCAGCTTTAAGAACCAAACAAGCGGACCAGCTTTAAGAGGCAGGGGTTACCACTAAAATCATGCGTGAGAGGGCTTACCAACAAGCCACCATGATTCTTTGTTGCCAGCCCCTAATCTGATAGTCAAGTCACATCAACCTTTTGGTGAGCCTTCCCTTTCTTCAGCTTAACCCATCAAAGATGCTGATGGCAGAGAGGTTACTAGTGAACTGGAGTGTTCAAGTAGACTCTAACAGTGTGTATGGTGTGTGGCACCCCTCAACAGGTGCCTCTATAACAGTCAGATGGAGCAGTACTTCTGACTCAGAAGGCCTTGGAGAAGAAACTGCTTTGTGGTTTCCTTATCTAGTCTAACTACCAGTCAGCTATGCGATACCTAAATAATCAAGTGGACATAATGTAATATACCTGTGCAGGGAGGTGATTTTCAAGAGTACCGTACTTCAAAGAAAAGGGAATATATTGAAAAAATAGCATCTAGGACATAGTATACGTAGGTCCATTCTTTCAACCATTTAGTCTCCATATTTAGGGACTTGCTTTAGCAGATTCTGACATTTCAAATGGTTACTATATTCATAGTTGTGACCTCTTTTTTCCCATTCTAGTAGGGTTGAAAACAAGTTCTGGATTCTTTAAACCTTGTCACCAACAAAAATAAAGGCTGACATACTGAAATAGTAGTAGTAAACCAGTGTTTGTGACTCATTTGCTGAGAAACGTTTTCTACACGCATCTTTGCAGATTAGCAGAAGTAAATTGAGTTAAATGGGGGCTCCCAGAACAATATGTACTTCAGGTAAATGGAATGCTTTTATTCACAGTATGTATTAACTATATTAATCCTTTAATAGCCATGATACTATAAAAACTATAAACATCCATGAGTATACAGAAGAATTTGCTGTTATATAAACATTCCTGCAGCTAACAAAGTTGTATTTGTTATATTAATGCTGAGTATCAATACTGGAATTTATCAAACTTCTTCTTCTTTCGGCTGCTCCCATTCGGGGTCACCACAGCGGATATCTGTCTCCATTTCTTCCTGTCCTCTGCATCTTGCTCTGTCACACCAACCACCTGCATGTCCTCTCTCAACACATCCATAAACCTCATCTTAGGCCTTCCTCTTTTCCTGTTACCTGGCAGTTTCATCCTTAACATCTTTTGCCAATATACTCTGCATCCCTCCTCAGCACATGTCCAAACCAACGTAATCTTGCCTCTCTGGCTTTGTCTCCAAACCTTCCAACCTGGGCTGACCATCTAATATACTTATTCCTAATCCTGCCTACCTTCATTACACCCAATGCAAATCTTAACATCTTTAACTTTGCCACGTCCAGCTCTGACTCCTGCCTTTTTGTCAATGCCACTGTCTCCAACCCATATAACATAGCTGGTCTCACTACCCTCTTGTAGACATCCCTTTCACTCTTACTGGTACTCGTCTGTCACAAATCACTCCTGACACTCTTCCCCACCAACTCTGTCCTGCCTGTACACTCTTCTTCACCTCTCTTCCTTACTCACCTTTACTCTGAACTGTTGATCCCAAGTATTTAAACTCATCCACCTTTGCCACCTCTACTCCCTCCATCCTCACCATTCCTCTATCCTCCCTCTCATTCACACAGACATACTCTGTCTTAGTCCTGCTGACCTTCATTCCTCTTCTCTCTAGAGCATATCTCCATCTCTCCAGGGTCTCCTCCACCTGTTCCCTACTCTCACTAAAGATCACAATGTCATCTGCAAACATCATAGTCCACAGGGACTCCTGTCTGATCTTGTCTGTCAACCTGTCCATCACCATTGCAAATAAGAAAGGGCTCAGAGCTGATCCTTGATGTAATCCCACCTCCACCTTAAACGCATCTGTCACTCCCACCACAGACCTTACCACTGTCACACTACCCTCGTACATATCCTGTACCACTCTTACATACTTCTCTGCCACTCCCGACTTCCTCATACAATACCACAACTCCTCTGTAGGCACTCTGTCATATGCTTTCTCTAAGTCCACAAAGACACAATGCAACTCTTTCTGACCTTCTCTGTATTTCTCCATCAACACTCTCAGAGCAAACATTGCATCTGTAGTGCTCTTTCCTGGCATGAAACCATACTGCTGATCACTAATCATAACCTCCCTTCTTAACTTAGGCAGCTGAAAAAGTGCTAAAATTCTGTGAAAATATATTAATGCATTTATTGCAGAGGTATTTAGACCATCCTTGCCACATCATTTTCATATTTAACAGAGCTACCCAAAGCTCAGGTCCATTTAATAACACTGTGTCATTCTGCATAAAACAGTGTTAGTAATAAATCAGAGGACTGTTGTAATATCCTGTTTTCTCATTTACAAAATTCCTTACATGAAGTAATGCTATGCACTAGAGGGCTTACTGAAAAAACAGACCTAGTCTCCAGTCTTCTCACCTCTGCTCAGAAGCATAGCTAGCATAGGCCAAAGATGGCAGCTACCCCAGGCACAAGAAGGTAGGTCAAAAATAAATTTCTGTGGTACTGCAATTGCTATCCAGACTGAAGCACTTTGTGGGTTGGGAAAAAGGTATAGCAACTGTAGCAAAGCAATTGTGACAGTTTCAAGCAGAAGACCTTTTTATTGTCCTCAACTCAGAAAGAGGACATTTGTTTTGCTACCTTTGCTCCTTAACTTAGTGATGAAGGCCTCCATGTTGGGGAATAGCACCAGATGCTAAATAAGCTCACTATGCTTCTCCCAAAATAAGTTTTGCTTCTCATTAATGTAACTATCTTATATTCTGGATTGTAATAGTAGAGTTTGTCGTGCTTTCTGCTGAAAGTGGGAATCCCACAACTGCAGTACTTGGAGTAGTAAGACAGAAACTGTGATTATGTTGTTTATTGTTAATATACTTGGAGTATTCCCTTTATTCTGATGTATAATGATCTCAGGGACTTATGTATAGTGATCTTACACATGGTAGTATTCACTACGAATCTACATATATTATTCACAGACAGTTTTACTCTCTGGTAATTAGTGAGAAGACCTGCTGAGATGATGAGTACAACATACAAGGCAGCAACAGCAGGAGCATGGAGGGTGAAGAGAAGATCCTTACTAATTTTTTTTTTGAATTACAGCAAGTTTGGAGATTCATCGAGATCTACTTTCAAGTCATAATTTCTTTTTCACATTTGCAGGACTCACAGATACAGACCTTTAACTTCTAATACAAAGATTCTTTGTGTGTGTGTGTGTGTGTGTGTGTGTGTGTGTGTGTGTGTGTGTGTGTGTGTGTGTGTGTTTGTGTGTGCGCGCATTCACACTTCCAAATTTTAAGCCACTACACCCCCTTTGCATTGATGCATACCTTAGCCTGCTATTTATAGGTTAATTGCATAGCCTATATGTAACTGGTACCAAACTTTCTTTTAACTTTGCATCACAATATAACCTATCAGTTACTGCAATTAAACATATCAAATGTTCCATGCTGTGAAGATTTTCTGGTCATGCAAAATGTAAAAATAGCATTTTTCTTCATTTTGCTTCACACTTTCATGTTTTGCTTACCCTGTTTCGTTCCATAAATACATTGTTTTTATCAGTGATCTTGAAGCTGCATACTGTCCTCTATTTTGTGTCTTAATGTTGTATATTCTAGCAGTTCATAGCTCATATTTTTAGTTATACATATTTATTTTTAGCAATAGGTTTCCTGATCTAATGCTAACTTCATGAGTGGCATGTACCAACAAATACTTTCAAATAAAATATGTCTGAAATTGCCTTACAGACCAGTTAAGGTGGTCACCACTTAGTAGCAAGTGAGAAAAGGAATATAAATGACTGTTCTTCAGGTCATCTGGAATAATTGAAGTGTTCTAGTCCACTGATTATTCTGGTAAGTATGTATATTGTATGAATTGGCCATTTGTCTTGCAGTCATAATTTATACCCTATTAGCTAAGCCTTAAGATGCTGCATTTATTGTCATTAAAGGTAAGGTCATTACTAATGTCCGCATGAATGATCTGGTGAAGTTTTATGCCGGATGCCCTTCCTGACGCAACCCTCCCCATTCATCCAGGCTTGGGACCAGCACAAAGAAATGCACTGGCTTGTGCAACCCCAGTGGCTGGGTTAAGGTCATTACAAATGTACCAACTGTATATTTTCTGCTGTCCGTTATGGCAGATCTCAGCATCTTTTTTATTGGAGTAATTATATTGCGCAGCAACAATTATCAGTCTATCTGGTTTTCATTAGTCCATATCCTACTTTTTTTATCTCAGAGGAATATTCAAAAAACAATTGGCCGAAGTACAGAGCCATATGGAACAATGCTAACTTTGTTTGGGATAAACAGGTATTCCCCCTAATTTACTTGTATTCCGTTGCTTAACCAGTGTTCTTCTTATTGAAGTACTTATGTATTGACACTTAATGCCTGTAATTTATAATTTCTTCTCTTATGTGTAATAGTATTGAATACCTCAGCATGATGAAAATAACCAGTATAAACTGTTAGCCCTTTGTCATATATTGTTTTTACCTCTCCAAAGATTGCCATAAGATTCAGAAAGCAAAACCACCCCTTAAACATATACCATTCCATATCATTGTTAAAATGATGGTTTCTTCATGTTATGTCATTGAAGAAAGCACTAACCACTGTAATTTAGGTATTACAGCATCAGTGAGGTATGATGATTTTAGTACTTTAAAAAAATCCAGTCTTACTTCACAGCAGTTATTTTTGGGAGGGCTTGAATGCATGTGGAAATCTTTCCAAAATGAAGAAAGGACAGATGGATTATGTATATAACGAATTTCATATTAATGTCAGTAGTAAGTCTTAGGAAATTCAATGTTTTCTGTTTAAATTCTCTTTTTGTAAATTGTGATTGTAAGCAACTGTTAAACTTTTTGTATATTCTTTATAAATCTTTGTAAATTTTTTGTAATTATTTTTGTATTATTGTTATTCTCTCCCTGGTTCTCTGCTGAAAACAGGCTACTTGCCCATCCGGACACTAACCAGTTAACAAATGTAAAATAAAATAAATGCCCTCTCAGTACTATAATATTACTATAGTATTAAAATGATCTGAAAATTCCATCCTTTGAGAAATGTAATTTCTTATATAGAAAGACCTAGGTTTAAAAGTGCCTTATTTAAGATGCTCCCTGTTATTTTTGTTAAACACCCACCTGAATTCCTTCTGAAATGACTTCCAACATACCTGATGCCATGTCTGCACTTGTTTTATACTCCTCTCGTATGTGCCCATGCTACAGTCATTGTGATGGATTGTAATGATGAAATGAGGAAAGGTTCCAATGATTTAATGTTTATTTGGAGTTCATACTGCCAAAGATCAAAAATGGACTGAGGGTTTAAAGGTCAGCTTGAGGGTGGAGACAGAAGCACTGAACAATGTGTCCATTGTCTATGGCAAAAGAAGGGAATATTTAGCAATATTTGATTACCTCAGTGATAGATCTGATCTCAGCAGTGTGTAGAGTGCTGTGTGATTACAAATGGAATCAGCATCAAAGCCGTACATGAGATTTCAGTTTGTAGGCCACATCTGACAAGAAACAAGGATGATACATTAGTTGAAGTGAGGACTTTATATAACTGTAATTGTTGTAAGGTCCCTGCTTGTTTTTTTTGGATATGGACCAAGCCAGGCAGAGAAAAATATAAAGAGAGATAAAAACATCACTACTGCTTTATTTCCAAATGTCAGGGAAGAACATCATAAAAAGTGACTGTTTATTTTTGAACTTGGTTAAAATGTAAAGCCTTTACTTCTGAAAGTAACTGCATCTCTATTCAGGAAAACCACTGCACCATTTATCACAGCCTTTAAGTGAATCCTCATTACTTGACACAAAAAAACAGCTTTCCTTATTGAACTGTCAGACTTGCTTGTTTTCCTCTCTCCATTCAGTCTGGTTTCAGTACCTTTCCAGTCTACAGCTTCAGTGATGCCTGTCTGGTAATTTGTTATGTAGGTAGCTGTTTGTCGCATTTCATTATCCTTTTGCCAGCTTAGATGAATTTCACTTGTCCTGCCGTCACTGTCACTGAAAGTCACTGTGGAATACTTCCTACATGCTAGATAAACAATGTCAGCCTCACTGATTTGAAAAGAAAATGTTTTGCTTCACTAAAGTTTTGAATGTCTTCAATTAGTGTATACCTACAGGATAAAACTGTGATATACTGACTTGTCCAAAATATCACAACTGTATTATAGAGCACCATTGGGACAAGGTAAATGAACTACAACTAATGCAAGCTGAAAAAATATAAATGGGCAACATAAGCTATTCTAGTGTACAACATCAGTCTTATATTGGCTAAGTGATTATATCACCATAATTACAATTATTATACCTGTCAGATACCTGCCTTCTGAATCAGTAACATCTTAAAATAATTTAAGTAAAAGTCCCAAGCTGGGAACAAAACTGTAAAAAGACTTCCAGTGCACTAATACGTGGCATGCATGCAGCTAAGCAGACCTGAGAATGAAAGGAGCTATTGAAAAGCAAATGTAAGGTAATAAGTTTGATGCCATGGAAATGAGGATAGTTTGTCAGTAATGGAAATAATATTAATAAGCATAAAATCAGTACAAATTAAGGGCAGTAAATAAAATAGATGAATATTAGCTGATTAAATGCATCCAACTGGATGGATTGATTAAAGAAAATGCATGTATTCTATGCTTTAATTTCTGTCATTTATTAAAATGGATTTTCTAAACAAGTAGGTCTGTAAGTGTTACTTCTCTAATCCCTTCCATTTTGTTAAAAAATAATTTTAGGAGAAAGAGACAGATTTTGAGAAAAAAAAATGAATTGCATTTTTGCTTCAGGCTATTGTGCTGGTTCATTTTTTCCTGGTGCTAATTATCTGTATGACCTACCACAAGTGGACACTGATAGAGCTGATTTTTCCTGAACATGAATCTGACACAAGCACTGCCTCAAAATGCAGGTTAATGTAATCGATGATACTTAAGAAATTGTTATACAAGGTAGAAAAGGGGTTTCATCTGGTATAAAGACAAATGTGGGGGATTGCGGTCTACAGACAAAAAGTTTATGAAGCTGCCTGTTTATAACAATCTAATTATCTGCTCCAGACTGTTTTTTTCTTTTTT